>NW_004443983.1:383993-413728 GCF_000243295.1 Trichechus manatus latirostris | reverse complement strand
GGGTTGATGTGTTGTGGGGTTGTTAACCAATGTCATAAAACAACATGTGTACTTCTGTTTCATGAGAAACTATTTGTTCTGTAAGCCTTCACCTGAAATACAATAAAAAAAATTACATACATATTTTGGGGGGAAATTATTTAATCCTTAATGCATGTCTAGTGTACAAGCTATAAAATTAAATCAGGGTAGCAGATTTTTATACTGCAGAAGATCCAAATCACAGTTTATTTTACCTGTTTCCATACTGTTGGTTAAGCACTTTGCTGCTAACTGAAAGGCGGTTCCAACCTTCCAGCAGCTCCTCGGGAGTAAAGACCTGGCCATCTCTTCTGATAAAGATTACAGCCTAGGAAACCTCATGGGGCAGTTCTACTCTGTCCTATAGGGTCTCTGTGAGTTGGAATTGACTCGGCAGCACACAACAACAACCCAACTATTAGGCTGGACTTTTGAAATCACTGATATGTAACCATTTTAACCTACAAAATGGTGGTTCCATATGGTTCAACCTAATATTAAAAGTGATATCGTATAACAGGGATAATATAGAAATATGTCATTTGTCAGGAGCACTGTGTGGAGATTTCCTAAAATAGGCCCTCTGATTCTACTTTTGAAGGAAGCCTGGTGGTACAGTGGTTAAGCACTCGGCTACTAACTGAAAGGTTGGCGTTTTGAACCAACCAGCTGCTCTGTGGGAGAAAGATGTGGCTGTCTGCTTTGGTAAAGATTACAGCCTTGGAAACCCTATGAGGCAGTTCTGCTTGGTTCTGTAGGGTCTCTATGATTTGGAATTGACTTAACAACGATGGGTTTTGTTTTAATTCTGCTTTGCCAGTCAACAAGTCTCCCTAAAAATATTTGCTGTTATAGTCCATAGAAGGCAGCTTGTATTGGCAGGTCACACTTTCTGATGAGCCTTAGTTTGCTCATTGCTAAGGTAGACTTACTGAGATAAGAAGGTACGTGTATTTAACATACTTTGTGAACTACAAAGTTATATGTAAATGAAAGAGGGTGCCATTATATCTTTAAATATACTAAATCAGGATATCTTCAAATCTACCAAACTATCCTCTCTTTTCAGGCTTAATTACTAAATCTTCGCTACAGGGACAGATTATAGTTTTTTATTTTCTCCAATTCTCCCATATCTACACTTGAAGTTAATGAATTAAATACAAACTATAGCTCTGTTGTTATTCTTCTTCCTCTCTCTTAATTTATACTCTCATTATATTTTAAAAATCTTTGTAAGACATCTTCAATTCTTTCTGGAACATGGCTGATTATAAACAAATGCATTTATTAAGTAAAGATTCAACTTCAAACAACTCAGTTCCACGGACCTCAATGAATATGTAACTATTGACCTAATTGAAGAACCTGTGGTTTTCCTTTAGCAGGCACATCAATATTGCATTTTTCTTTTTGTTTGAGTAACTACTGGGTATAAAATTCTGCTAGGTGTTGTGATGGCCATTTTCTTGCCAAATCGTCACCCACAAATATCTAATGGAGGCAAAATGGACACACATGAAGCGTTGCAGACCATGTCAGTGCCTGTAAGTCATTAACCCCTTGTCATCTTGAGTCAATTCCGACTTAGTACACTTTAAAAACTAAGTCGTGATGAGGACTCACTGTGCAGCTCAAGTGTTAGGTTGGTGTAATAGAAGGTGCTGAGCACATTTATGTTTTCTAATGAAGCAATGAATGGATTATTAGGCAATAAGCTTTTCTCGTTGTTTGAAGAATGTTGTGTATGAAAACAAAGAAACATTTTTGGGCAGATATTTCCTATGTAATAATAAATTAAGCTGAATCTGAAGGGAAATCTGATTGAGTTTTTTTTTGTCAGGGAAAGAGGCCCAGGGGAGAGTCAGGTCCATAATCCCAGATCTAGTCTTTCTGTAGTGAAGGCGAAGGAAGATTATCCATGGGATGAGCTATGAAGAGGAAAGTGGTATAAAACTCCCAGAGACAATAAAGGCCACATCCTATAGTCACCTTCTTGTCGTTCATGTGAGTCTACCACATTTCCGCTTTATATACTAGGTCCCACTCTACCCTGGTGAGAACCCGTATCAGGTCACTTCAGTCTTCTGTTGTGCTCTCCTAAATCCATGTATACCATGACTTTCAGATCTGTATGTTTTCCAGAAACATTTATGTTATTTAATTATAATTGTGCCCATTTCTTTCCCTTTCTGACTTTTGGAACACATTTCTGTGCCTCCTGTAATTTCCCCTCAAGCAGCAAACCCTGGCAGTAGCATGAGTTACTGGAGTTATTTTTCATGTCACAGTGCATTTACTGACCTCCCCTGGGTGGAGCCCTGGAGTGGGCACATCTTTGGTAGAACAGAAACTGCCATGTGTGCCACTTCTGTTCTATCAGGGATCAGTAAGCATAAAGTAATATAGTCTGTAAGTGCAGTAGTTGGTTAAATCACATTCTTAAAATTTTGGAACAATCTGGTCTCTGTAAAATCAGAGCAAAGTAACAGATGAGAGGATGTATGATAATTATTTGCCAAGAGTTTTCAGGCATTGCCAAACTATATCTAGATTTTGAGTGACATCATTGTAGCAGAACTATTTCAACTATTCCATATGAACCTGTGAAGTGAATCAGTAATGTGTGATATGACCCCAATATCAGAGTAATTTGCTCAAATTGGGCCACTACTCAGCATTCTTCTGTAGATTGTGTCAGTGTATAAATGGGCTTTGAAGCCCTCGGATCATGGAATGATGGAACTGGAAGAAACTTTAGTACTCATCATAGGAAAAAAATAAATAACCCCTAGTTATACAAAATGAAGCCAATATCATACAGGGCGTTAATGGTGGAGGTGGATTAATAACCCAGGTTTGCCTACTGCTAAACCATTGCCTTTGCTGAGAAATTAACTTGTGTTTACTGTTACTATTTATATATCTTCACCTTGATGAAAATAGCCCCCCAGGTTGAGGCCTAGTCAGGCTAGTACCCAGGTGGTAGATGAAATAAATCAGCTGCCCTCTCCCATGACCAAGGCTCCTAATGCCAGGGAGGTGAGTCTAGACTGTTGGATCTGGCAGGGGCTGCTCATTCTCAGCTTTGGCTTGGACGTTTGCATTTGTCCAGAGTTCCATACTGGACTTTGTGATTTAAACAAAACCAGGGCACCAGAAAGTCAAATTAGCACTGGGACTAGGCATTGTTAAACTTTTAAATCCCCAGGCCAATGTGGCTGCCTGTGCTGCTTCTGAGGGCACAGTGAACAGCAGTGAAGAATTGCTAACTTTCAGGTAGAAACTGGAGATAGCTATTTGCTAGAAGAGGGTAAAAAATAGGCAAGACAGTACATTATTGTGATTGAGTAGGGTCTCAGGAGCCAAACTAAACCATGCCTTGTACTGGCTCTCTGTTTTAGATAAGCTTGTTAGCCTTTTTGAGCCTCCAATTCATCACCATCTTAAAATAGGAGTAACGCCTACTTTATAGGATTAGTGAAGTACATAATGCCTAGTACTTAGTAAGCATCCGATCGATACTAATAATGAGTATTATTTGAGAATAATAATACCTGTTTTAGTAAGAAAAGAAGGAGTAGAGGAGTTACCATTGACTGCTTTAGTTAATATGCACTATAAAAACCTGTTGCCGTCAAGTTGATTCCAACTCATTGTGATCCTGTATGTGACAGAGGAGAACTGCTCTGCTCCATAACATTTTCTTGGCTGTAATCTCTATGGAAGGAGATTACCAGACGTTTCCACCATGGCACCACTAGGTAGGTTTGAAATGCCATTAATATACACTATAACAGAAAAACAAATACATATAGTTCAATCTGGATAAAAAATGTGAAACTTCGAGAGTTCTTGCCTTGATTATTAAACTACTGTGGAAATTTTCCTTCGCATTTCATGGAACATCTACTGCTGAATGATCCCATAAAGCAGGGGGTAGCTAACCTTTTCTGTAAAGGACCAGGTAGTAACTATTTTAGACTTTGTAGGCCAAGATGCAGAATCAAGGATATAATGTAGATACTTATACAACAAATTTCCACACATTTTTAAATGATGAAACTCAAAATATAATAATCATGTACACGTTTTTGTAATACAGGTGTACTAATTAGAGAAGTGGACTTTTTTTTTTTTTTTTGGGAGGACAATAACATTTTACTTAATTGTGATTCAAAAATAGCATTCCCTATCATCAACAAAAGGATACAGCACTGGAAGAATTCACTTGTCTATGCCAGAAAATTTGGAAGATAGCTACATGGCCAACCAACTGGAAGAGATCTATATTTGTACACATACCAAAGAGAGGTGATCCAAGAAAATGCAGAAATTATTGAACAATATCATTAATATCACACGCAAGTAAAATTTTGCCGAAGATCATTCAAAAGCAGGTGCAGCAGTACATCAACAGGGAACTGCCAGAAATTTAAGCTGTATTCAGAAAAGGATGTAGAGCAAGACATATCATTGCTGATGTCAGATGGATCTTGGCTGAAAGCAGAGAATACCAAAAAGATGTTTACATGTATTTTATTGACTATGCAAAGGCATTCAACTCTGTGGATCATAACAAAGTATGGGTAACAATGTGAAGATGGGAATTCCAGAACACTTAATTGTGCTCATGAGGAACCTGTACTTAGACCAAGAGGCAGTCGTTCGAACAGAACAAGGGGATACTACGTGGTTTAAAGTCAAGGAAGGTGTGCATCAGGGTTGTATACTTTCACCATGCTTATTCAGTCTGTAGGCTGAGTAAATAATCTGAGAAGCTGGAATATATGAAGAAGAGGGCGTCAGGATTGGAGGAAGACTCATTAAAACCTATAATATGCAGATGACACAACCTTGCTTACTGAAAGTGAAGAGGACTTGAAGTACTTATTGATGAAGATCAAAGACCATAGCCTTCATTACAGATTACACCTCAACATAAAGAAAACCAAAATTCTCACAACTGGTCCAATAAGCAACATCATGATAAATGGAGAAAAGATTGAAGTTGTCAAGGATTTCATTTTACTTAGATCCACAATCAATGCCCATGGAAGCAGCAATCGAGAAATCAAATGATGCATTGCATTGGGCAGATGTGTTGCAAAAGACCTCTTTAAAGTGTTAAAAAGCAAAGATGTCACTTTGAGCACTAAGGTGTGCTTGACCCAAGCCATGGTGTTTTCAGTCACATCATATGTCTGTGAAAGCTGGACAGTTAATAAGGAAGACTGAAGAAGAATTGATGCCTTTGAATTATGGTGTTGATGAAGAATATCGAATATACCATGGACTGCCAGAAGAAGGAACAAATTCTGTCTTGGAAGAAGTACAGCCAGAATGCTCCTTAGAAGCAAGGATGGCGAGACTTTGTCTCACGTACTTTGGACATGTTATCAGGAGGGACCAGTCCCTGGAGAAGGACATCATGCTTGGTCAGTGAAAAAGAGGAAGACCCTCAGTGAGACGGATTGACACAGTGGCTGCAGCAATGGGCTCAAGCATAACAACAATTGTGAGGATGGCGCAGGACCAGGCAGTGTTTCATTCTGTCGTACATAGGGTCGCTATGGTCGGAACTGACCCGAGGGCAACTAATAACAACATTGCGCTGTAGAAACTGTTCTTAGCTCATAGGCTATAGAAAATCACATGATAGGACAAATTTAGCTCATGGGCAGTAGTTTGCCAACCCTGGCCTTAAAGGATTAGGGAAGCAAAAGAGCCATGAGAGATTTTGTTCAAATTAACGTGTTAGCAAAATAATATTTGAGTAATCTCAGGGTAATAGTAGAGAAGTAGGATGTTGCAATCTGTGTGTAAAAAATTAGGATAAGGTAGATAGATTAGATTCATAGGTGTAGAAATAACTATGTTGTTGTTGTTAGGTGCCATCGAGTCAGTTCTGACTCGTAGCGACTCTATAGGACAGAGTAGAACTGCTGGTGGATTTGAACTGCCAGCCTTTTGGTTAGCCGCTAACCTCTTAACCACTGTGCCACCAGGCCTCCCAGGTATAGGTATAGATATATAGATATAAAAAGATAGAGAGATATTACATGTATATGGTAAGTTTGAGTCATGAAATGAGAAATATGGCTGGGATAGTGTCTGAACATATTTAGAGTATGTAGAATACAGTTGCAAACAGATCTTAAGAATTGTCATAGGTCCCTGGTCTCTAGAATATAAAAAAGGATTCCCTTCCTTTTTATACTTGTGTTAACTTTCTGCAGAGAGGGTAGACAGGGTTGACAGGTGCCTTCCTATGTGCATGCAACCAGATGTAGGGCTATTTTAGCAGAAAGGAGAAAGAGCACACCAAAGGCAGTGACAAGGGATACTCATTTCATTTCCTCCCTTAAAAGAACACAGTAGCCTGGAAGTGAAGACTAATAACAGGAATGGACGTTCTTTTTTTCCTTTGTATGTGCCCAATGTGAGACGAATGTGAAGAAGTGAAGGGAAATCCACAGATGTTCCCCAGAACCCTTTCTTAAATGATAACAGTAAATCCAAATTAAATTACTCGTGTGCGTATTATTTTAGATAAAATTCAGATAGGAGAGGTGTGCAGAAGCCCTAGTAATTTGGGGATGCTTGACACCTCCTGCTGTTTGTGCCATGATGAGCATCCTGTGCACCTGGGTCTGGCAGAGAGCGTATGCCTTATCTGCTGCAGTGGGACATTCTGGCATTGTGGTAGAATGGAGAGATGAGATCAGGGAACGGGATCCAAATGTGACACCAATAAGGACAAAAATCCTTTCAGCTTTCCGAATAGAGTCAGGACTGTGGAGAGCCAAAAAGATGAGAACAGAGAGCCATGATTGAGGAGAGTCCGTTGGACTCTGGTAATCTGGAAGAGCTGATGTTGCCCTAAAGCGGCTTTCATTTGAGTGCAGTTGAATGGTGATTACCAGACCCATTATTTGCAGGAATGAAGACATTGACCTTTGGGACAGCTTTGATATATTCTGGGGATGGGGTAGAGGAAAGAGTGTGGGGTAGCAGGAAGCCTAGGGAAAAAGAGAAAATGGGGCAAGTCATCGTACCCCAGAGGTAGTACAAACAGTCCCTAAACCAGGTATGAATTTGGGCTTAGAGAAGGCATTTGAGTTTCCAGCTGATCCTTAGGAATATCCTGAGGTTCAGTCAGAATGGGGAAGGTCAGTGCCTCAGTTTTGTAAGTACAGAGAAGATACGGTAGAAACACCAGGTCCCGAGGGGATATATGCAGAGCTCTCTCTAAGCAGGATGGAGGACTAAGTTCTTTCCCCAGAAGTTTAAGAGTGGCAGGAAAGTACTTGGAGTCAGGCCAGGCAGCCATCTAGAGACTGTTGACAGGTTTTCTCTCTGACTGCCTGGGCACTGGATAGGTATGGGCATATTCATGAAGAGAGTAAAGGAAACCAAATTGTATGAATTGCCCAAATATCTTGAATAGTTTTGGTGTTCTTAGGAGGCCTTGTGGAAACAGGCAAAGTTTGGTTGACCCTGCCACTGATTTACTGGATGATTCCATCATAGTTTGAATAGTTGTTGTTGTTGTTAGGTGCCATCGAGTCAGTTTCGACTCATAGCAACCATACAGGACAGAGTAGAACTGACCCGTAGGGTTTCCAAGGAGCGACTGGTGGATTTGAACGGCTGACCTTTTGGTTAGCAGCCGAGCTCTTAACCAGTATGCCACCAGGGCTCCATAGCTTGAATAGAAAATTATATTTTAATACTTTTCCCAAATAACCAGTTTTTTTAAGACTTAATTTTTCTCTGTTCCCTGAAAAGCAAACTTAATCTGATAGACATTAGTTCTTTCTTTCTTTCTTTTTAGACATTAGTTCTTGATATATGTTTCAGCAGTGCATTTGCATTAGTGGAGAACAACCAATCATTGTTCACTGTAATTGCTTTTCTCTTTATAGCATTTAAAGCCTACTGGGAGCCCTGGTGGTACAGTGGTTAAGCTTTTGGCTGCTAACCAAGAGGTCAGCAGCTTGAATCCACCAGTTGCTCCTTGGAAACCATATGGGGCAGTTGTACTTTGTCCTATAGGGTCTCTATGAGTTGGAATTGACTCAGTGGCAGGTGTTTTTGGGGGGGTTTGGAAGTGCTGGGTGCTGTGCTATCATTAGAAAGATAATTTTGATATGGTTTCTGGAGAACATAGCTTTAACAGTAATGTTAGTTAGGACATAGTGGTCTGTAGTCCTGAAAAGATACATAAAATTGCTGCAAAAATGAAGAGGAGATAGAAATTAACTTTCTTGATTTCTGACAGTGTTTACTTTTAATAATGGCTTATTGACAACTGAATCATCTCTGAGTCTACATGTGTACTGAAATAATGCATGGCAGATTTTTATCAGATGCTGCTTTATTTTTTAAAAGTATCTAAGACAAAAATCTAATTTTTTTTCTCTCTAAAACAGCAAGCACAATAAATAAACTTCTGGATTATATAACAAACTCTGGTGCTATTCATTTGAATTAAGTGCTAGAATTCCTGCTGGGAGTTCACTATCACAAAGTGCATCAAATTTCATGGTTTGAGAATTGCTCCTTTTCAAATCTGCTTGATGAGGGGTAAAATAGGACAGAGAAAAATTCTTAAACATCCTCTTGAAAATATGATGAGGGAGGAAAAGGTAAATTATAATAGTGACTATGAATCTCAGGATTCAAGACTAGGATTTTTTTTAACCCCTTTGCATTGGTTTGCACTGAAATAGAATAATTGTCAAAAGATCTCGTTACTGTGGTGATACATCTTTCGAGAGCACACAACTAGAAAAAGTCACTCAATTGTAATACCAGAAACACTGAACACAGTATAACGGTCTTTCTTTCTTTTTAATATTAACCATTGTTTTACTACATAAAAATAATACAAAATTGAGTTTTATGAACTGGGATGAAATGAGAAGAAAATAATCCAATGTGATATATATGCTTCATTTTTGTAGGAAGCTTGTACTTCTTAAAAGATTTTTTCCTGTCATATATCAAGCTACGAAAAACTGACCATTTGGGAACCAAATACAAGCAATTCTCAAGCAAACCATGTTATCCCTATAAATATGCTATATGGATGTGTGTGTGTGTATGTGTATTTTTTTATGTGTGTAGAAGTTTCTGCTCAAGAGTGAAGCTGCAATATATGTGAACAACAATTCCCTGCTCTCTGTCTCCTTTTATCTCTCTTCTCTGCCTTCCGTCCTTCCTTCACTTTCACTGTGTCTCACTGCATTTTCTGTTTTGTAGTTTCCACTACTGGCTCTTAATTCCCTTCTCCCTTGCTTCCCTGTTTTTTCTTTTCATTTCTCTTACATAATTAAAAAAATAAAATGATAACAGAATAGCCTAAGACTGGTGCTAAGATAATCTCATGATAGTGACAGCGTATTGTTGCCAGGTTGAGGAGCATTTGACTTTGGATGAGGTTAGGTGCAGGGCACATGGGGGAGGTGGGTAAGGGAAAGTGTGGAAGGGCGGATTTGATAGCAGGGAAAAGGGAACACCCATAGTAGCAGAGGCATTTGAGTAATGGGGAAAAGTCTCCCTGGCAGCACCAGGATAGAAGTTTTTGCTTTCCCTTCTAAACCAAAAAACCCACTGCTGGAGGAGTTGATTGTGACTCATAGCGACCCCATAGGGTTCCTAAGGCTATAAATCTCTACAGAAGCAGACTGCCACATCTTTCTCACTCTGGAGCTGCTGGTGGTGTCCAACTGCCTGCCTTTGATTAGCATTGGATCAGTAGTCGATTGCTTTAACCACTGTGCCACCAGGGGTCCCTTCCAACCCAGTGAGCTTAATGAAATTCCTGCTACCAAAATAGTAGAAGGCTTTAGCAAATATGCTGCAGGAGACTTTAGTAGAGCACAGTAGAATCTTAGGTAGAATTTCACCTACACCATTCAGTGCAGTACATACCTTAGTTAAACAGAATTTAGGAGCAGAAATAGACATACAGTTGGTGAAAAATAATTGAAATATAAAAGAAATGCACTGACAGCTGCCTCCTTCTACCAGATCAAACATTCTCATAGCTCAGCTCCATTTTCTCTGCATTCTAATTACACTGGCTAGAATAACTAGGCAGTAAAACACCTAGGCTACAAGTTTTCTATTTCTATATTTAGAAAGGAAAACTGCCAAACAAGAACCCTTCTAGAATATAAACATCTTGTTTCCATCTTTAGTGGTGGTAGTTTGATGGCAAATGATTGATCACCATTTTCGATCCCAGTTTTAGCCATGGAAGTGCTCCAGGAAGTAGTTCAGAGAGGGGTGGATTAACTAGTAAGCAAGGTACTCCCTGGCTTACATTGAGCAAGGGGTGCATGGGTTTAGTTGTGTTTACTTACTAATCTTCAGTGCCTAGTTTCATAATGTGGTGCAACCATGTGAAATTGTGCACTGCAGTAAGCTTGTGCATACCTTGCTTATTGGGTAGTCTGTCCCTGGGTTCAGACCTATATGAAGCCAGGATGCTGTTGTGGGCTCCCTGGACTCTTCCACACTCGATAAAGCCATAGGCACCTCGGGAGCCACTGTGACCAGAATGCAGGGTGATAGAGGAGGTCTAGAAGAGAATGCCTGGTGTCCAGTTTTCCATCCATAATACTCACAAATACAGTAAGCCAGTAAATGGATGCATGTGCTCTCTAGCAGTTCATTCCCATATAAGCTTCAGTTGAGGTGTTTTCCTATATGAAGTTATTTGAATCTTTTGATTTACTGATTTCTACTTTCCTTCTTGTTGTTGTTGTTAGATGCCTTTGAGTTGGTTCCGACTCATAGCGAAGGTATGTACAACAGAACAAAACACTGCCCGGTCCTGCACCATCCTCACAATTGTTCCTGTGTTTGAGCCCATTGTCGTAGCCACTGTGTCAAACCATCTTGTTGAGGGTCTTCCTCTTTTTCGCTGACCCTCTGCTTCATCAAGTGTGATGTCCTTCTCCAGGGACTGGTCCCTCCTGATAACATGTCCAAAGTACCTGAGACAAAGTCTCGCCATCCATGCTTCTAAGGAGTATTCTGGCTGCACTTCCTCCAAGACAGAGTTGTTTGTTTTTCTGGCAGTCCATGGCATATTCAATATTCTTTGCCAACACTGTAATTCAAAGGCATTAATTCTTCTTCGGTCTTTCTTATTCATTGTCTAGCTTTCACATGCATATGAGGGAATTGAAAATACCATGGCTTGGGTCAGGCACACCTTGGTTCTCAAAGTGACATCTTTGCTTTTTAACACTTTAAGGAGATCTTTTGCAACAGATTTGCCCAATGCAATATGTTGTTGATTCCTTGACTGCTGCTCCCATGGGTGTTGATTGAGGATCCAAGTAAAATGAAATCCTTGACAACTTTAGTCTTTTCTCTCTTTATCATGATCTTACTTATTGGTCCAGTTGTGGGGATTTTTGTTTTCTTTGTGCTGAGGTGTAATCCACACTGAAGGCTGTGGCCTTCGATCTCACTTTCCTGGTAGTCATCATTTATTTAGGCAGCTTGCTTTGTGACATTTAGCCCACTGCCTAAATAATGCTTCAGAACTCTCTAAATTGGCACTCATTTGGTAGAGAAGACTTAGAGAGGAAAAAAACAGTAAAGAGTATTATCTCCTAAGCATAATGCTAAATTATATTTAATTTATGCATGCATCTTTAAATATGTAAATATGCCACAAAGCATAATTAATTCATTGACACGACTCTGCTGAGCCATTGTACAGTAAGTTGATGAGATGTTGAGAAAAGAGCTGTTCACCGGTGTCTAATGAATTGAAGGCATCCATATTCAACTTGTTAACAGTAAGTTAATCGAAGAGCTAATTATAAAGAAACACTATTAGAAATTTCTCTTTTGGATATATTTGAGCTCTCCCCTCTCATATTCTGAAGAAGTAAGTGTTGATTGTTTTTTATATCACCAGAGAAGATGAGAATAAAATTTATATGATGATTATTTAGTATGTTCTCAAAATCATAAAATCCTATGGGCTGGGACCGAGAGACACTGTCTTGCCCAGTCCCCTCACTTTAGGCAAGTTTGCATATAAATCTGATGATGGCAGGCATTCAGCCATGTCATTTTAGGTTAAGTATATTACATAATTGTTTGGAAATATATTTTTTAGTTATATCTAAGCATATTAAGATATTTAGCAATTCCCAGAACAACCGAATCATCCACATCCTTGCTAATTTGCCTTTCATTTTCAATTTAATTTAATTCAACAAATATTTACTCTGTGCCTATTATGTGCTGAGCATTACTCTAAGTACTTGGGACATATCAGTAAATAAAACAAAGATCTTTGCTTTTTGGAGCTTAAATTTTAGCAGAGGAAATAGACATAAACAATAGATATAATAAATTGATAAGTTATACAGTATATATTAGAAAGTTATAAGTCCTGTGGAAAAAGAAAGAGACTGGAGTAGGAATCCCTGATGTTGCAATTGGTTAAGCAGTCGGCTATTAACCAAAAGATTGGTGATTTAGACCCACCCAGAGATGCCTTGCAAGAAAGGCCTGGTGAGCTGCTTCTGAAAGGTCACATTCTTGAAAACTATATATGGAGTGCAGTTCTACTCTGCACATATGGGGTCACCATGATTCAGAATCAACTCAACAGCAGCGAGTTTTTTTTTTTTTTTTTTTAAGACTGGAGTAAGTGAAATGTGACATGCCAGGGTAGAGGTGGGGATACGTAGTTCTTTTCAGTAAGTTGGCTACTGAGAAGGTGACAATTGAACAAAGACTTTAAGGAATTGAGAGAGTTGGCCATGTGACTATCTGTTGGAAAAATATTCCAGCCAGAAGGAACATCCAAAGCAAAGTTCCTGAGGCAGAATCATGGCTGAGATTTTCAAGGAGGCATGTGTGACTGAAACAGAGGGAACAAGGGAAAGGGACGGGGAGATGAAGTCAGAAAGGCAGTTAGGGCCAGGTTATTAGGCATGTGGCCTTTGCAACAACTTTAGCTTTTCTCTAAGTGAAATGTGGGACCACTGCAGATTGTTGAGCAAAGAAGTGATATGATTTGAATTACATTTGTAAAGGATCGTTCTGAATTCTGTATTGAGAACATCCTGTGGGATGGCAAAGGCAGAAAGATAGAAAGTTAGGAAGCTATTATAGTCATCCAGGTGACAGATGATGATGACTTGGACCATAAAGGTAGCAATGGAGGCAATGAGACATGGCTGGATGTGGGATATTTTGAAAGTATAACTAACAAGGTTTTCTGACAGATTGGTTGTGGGTTTTAACAGCAAGAGAGGAGTCAGAGATGAATTTGCTGTTTTGGCCTGAGCATTTGGAGTTGCCTAGGCTGAGAGGGGGAAGACTGCATGTGGGATAGGTGTGGGAGAGAAATCAGGAGTTAAATTTTTGACAGATTGTGATTGAGGTGTTTATTAGACTTCCAAACAGAGATGTTGAATAAGCAATTATTTAAACCATTTGGGAGTTCGAGCAAGAGATCTGAACAGGAAATATAAATTTGGTTGCCTTTGACACACAGGTGGTATGTAAAGCCATGGGATTGATGACTCCTTAAGCAAACTAGATAGAGAAGAGGGCCAAGGACTGAGTTCAGAGGCATTCAGAATTAAGAAAATGAGCACCCTTTCCCCCCACTGCTGTTGGTTGTATACTTGTTAAATCTCTTTGAAAAACCTTTTATTTTTCTCTTGCCCGTGAAACTCCAATATTCCTTCTCTGATAATATATACATTTGAGGAATATAAATATTCCCCGCACCTGACAGGATGTTTAAGGTAGGCTCAAGCCCATCTGCTTTTAACTATATTGCACTTTAAAATATTGTATTGTTATCTTCTTTGTATTTATCATTTTACAGATCGAGTTATATATCTAACTATCTGTACTTAAAAATCTATTCTCTCTTGCATCTTTCTTTTATCCCTATACACTCAAGACAAGTGGGTCCACCCTTCTGTTTTCAGATTCAGTGTATTTCCAAAGATTATCTTAAAATAGATCTCTGTAAAGTCTTGACTAGTTGCCTTTATCTATTTAGATAAATTGGTCAAGTAGAGGGAAGTAAAATACAGGGTTCGTAAAATAAGTCAAATGCGTATGAGTAGTATGAAAAGTATGAATCCTTGCATGAAAAGTTTGTGATTTTATGGATAGTTTGAACACTTTCATAGTTCTAGAAATAACCTTGTAAACTAACCAAAAATATTATTAGAACTTTAGGGGACATATTATTTTTAAAGATACATGTTGTGATGAGTAACTGATACACAACTAAATATCTAAATAAAGTAATGAGCCAGAGTGTAATGGATTGGAATTCGCAGTGATTATTTGTATTCAATTTGCTGGTTGTGGTCATGTCATTTCCAGTGCCGTAATATTTTATGTATTTCATATTATAAAGTATAGTTTACGTAGTTATATTATTGTTCCAGTTAAATATTTGACACTATCCAGTTAAAAGAGTTCTACAGATACAATGTCCCAAAATGAAAAGATGGCAGTTTTGGTGCCTAAGAAAAGGGATTATATATTTTCACCTTAAGTAAATCCATCTCTTTCCCTATTGGTCACTGATGAATTAAGTCATATTATTAGAATTAGCTGTTGTCTACCTCTTATCAATCAAGATATTTTCCTTCTCCTTTAAGGTTTATTTAAATGAGTAGTTTTCAGACTGTTTTCCTTAGCGTCCTGTTGTGCTTCAGGGGAACCATTATTTGATTCAGATTTAATTTAAAAAAATCGTCATTCAAAAACTTAAAATAACACACTTTTATTATTTAAATACGCTGAAGATCACAAATATATTTAATTTGTTCTATCAAATAATTCTTGAAATAAAGCTTTTCCTGCCATCTCTGGGCTTATATTTGGCACTTCTGGAACATGTGTTATTGACTAGACATGGTATAGTGCTACACTTGCTTCATTTGCCATCATACAAAATTTTTCCATTACTGCAGCACACATGCACCAGGCAAAAATTAGTGTACACTCTAGCATTTATTACACAAATATTACAAATCCCATCATAAAAATATCATTTTATTCATGGTACTAGTGGTCATTATTAGATTAGAAGGCTGTTTCCTCCCTGGCTGTTATTAAGCAAAATGAAATTAATTTGGCCAAGTCAAATCACAGTTACCTCACAGGTAGCTGCAACTGAAGAGCCAGGATGGAACAAAATTAGGTTTGGACTCAGCATGAAATAAATTGTTTTTGAACTTTTGAATGACGTTTTTAACCAGAAATGGTCACCCATATCTTGAATTTTTAAAAATGATATTTTTAAACCTTTTATGATGTTAAAAGATACTTTGAAGCCTACTTTCTGCTAAACAAAGGAAATTTAGACTGAGTTATCTATTCATTGACTTCATCCATGTTGAATATTTACTATTTGGGAAATGCAAGCAAACTGTAATTAATGTTTCCATTTCTAATTTGAACAAAAGTTTCTACTCCCCTCTTTCAAGCTACTGGATTAGTTTAATTGATGAATATTTTGAGATTATAAAAGGAGTTCATGAGAAAACATGATATTTTCAACTCCATTTCTGTGTGAATCAGGATTTTGTCAGTACTCTGCAAACCAAAATGAAATCCACAAGTAATTTGTCTTTGGAAGCAGCAGGCATCTATAAACGTTATCTGCAAAATTTTGTGTTGTTAAAATACATATCGATTTGGTTTATTGAGTATAGATATTACAATTTTCAACTTATAAACATTAACATGTACTATTGAAATGCCACTTTTTATTTTTATCAGGATTTCACATGACATTTAGTGGATTGAATAAAGGTTCCCACTGCTAACAAAGTTTTATAACTACTTGGCAACTGAAAATATCTTTAGCGTTTGCATTCGTGTGTGCAATTGCAGGTAAAAAGAAAGTTTTCCTTTCTTCCCAGACTTCTCTGAATGTTCCCAAATAATCCAATTCCTTGGAGTTATCAATTATCTGAATTACCTCAGCTGCTCTTTTTCCCAGTGGTCGCAGCCCAGGTTTGGAACTTGATGAGCATGTGGAGCCTAGTTAGGGCCACTGCTGGGAGGACGCATTGGCTGCTGACTAGCAATTTTATTGTGAGTTTGTTTTCTGGGAGCAGGCTATGAGAAAGCGGGTGAAGTGACACTGAGAGAAAGAAAATCAGTATGAAGGGAAATGGCTAAATCAGGAGGAGATGACCCCAAGGGCAGTGAAGTCAGTTTTTTAGAAAATACTTAGGCTCCTGAAAGTACAGAAAAGATAGCTCATTATGGTTTTTAGTGTTTTGTGAAGTTTCTGACAGGAAGCTTTGAGGCTGTTTCTACATCATGAGGGGAAAAATTTATGCAAATTAATGAATATTTTCTAAGGAAGAAAACTAGATTTTTAAAACATAATATTGATTAGAAAACAATATTTGTTATAACATAGTATCATTTTTTACTGCCACTTTCAAAATATTCTGTCTAAATAAGAAACAAATATTTAAAACAAAAATAATAACAAAGGAATCTGAAAACAAGGAGCAATATCTATAAAGTATGCAAGATGATTGTAATATAAACTTTATCCTAATATTTAAAAGGATTAATACTAAGTAATACACCAGACAAGCTGTTTAGGGTATTTTATTTTTTATCTTCTTGCAAGGATCATTTTGGAAAAAATTAAAACTGTATTAAGCTTTTTGTTTTTGTTTTTTGATGAATAGTTAACAAGTATAGTGAGAGAGATAACTGTCGTTTTTAGAATTCGACACCTTTTATATTTTAGCTTCTTTGCTGCTCCAAAATGTCTTGTTCGTTGAAATTCATGCATGCCACTTCTAAGGCCTGAGAATATGACTGCCTTCACAGAGACTAATACCTGTGTAGAGCTGGCCATGTTCTTATTTTATTATGAAACCAGTTTAAATTTTGGTGAACCTAACAGGTATTCATATTGTGATGGTTCATTAGACAGAGAAGATGGTAATGAAAGTGTTATTTTCCTGAAAGAGCCAAGCACATTCACACACTGTATTTTGTGTTCTTTAAGAACCTCTCTTCAGGCAAGGACTGAAATTCTCAATAGGGCCACTGCAGAGAACCCTAAGGAGCCCCTCTTATCTGATTTACAGCAGCTGGGTTGATCTTTCTTGAATACAAATCTGAAACTGTCTCTTCCCTCCTTAACACCCTCTGAGTCCTGGTGGTACACTGGTTAAAGTGTTCAGCTGCTAACCAAAAGGTTGGTAATTTGAACCCAGCAGCCGCTCCACAGGAGAGAGATGCTTCCCTAAAGATTTATAGCCTCGGAAACCCTATGGGGCAGTTCTACTCTGTCCTACAGGGTCACTATGAGTTGGAATCTACTCGATTTATAGGCTTGGGCTTGCTTTCACTGGAAAATTCGGGGCTCTTAGGATAATGAATAGATTTTGTATCTGGCCTGTAAGGGCCAGTGTGACCTGGCCCGGCCACTCTCACCAGACATATTGTACACCGGGGACACTTGTGCCGTCAGTGTTCTGACACATAGGCCTGTTTTCTGTCTCTTGAGAATCTCATGCTTGTTCCTGGCACTGGACCATTCACATGCTGAACACCTCTGCCTCCCTCTTGCCCTCTCCCTTGTTGTTCCCTAACCAACTCCTACCCAACCTTCAGAGCTCAGCTTGAAGAACTTAGCCTTCCACTGCTCAAGGCTAGATCAATAGATTAAGAACCCCTTTATTCCATCATTTAAAAAGCAAAAAACAGTTATCATAGAGTTGACTTTGACTTAGCAACCTCATGTGTGTCAGGCTAGAACTGTGCACCATAGGGTTTTCAATGGCTGATTTTTGGAAGTAGATCACCAGGCCTTTCTTTCGAGGTACCTCTGGGTGGACTCAAACCTCCAACCTTCCAGTTAGCAGCTGAGCACATTAATTATTTGCACCATCCAGGGACTTTATGCTATCATTAATACCATATAATTCTCCTTCGTAGCATTTATCATATCACTACTGTAATTAAATTGTTTATTTTATTATCAGAGGTTTATTGTCTGTCAGCCAGAGAGAATGTAAGCTCTGTGCAGGTGCCTGGAGCAGTACCATGAACATAGAGGATCTGCAGTAAACACTATCCAAACATATGCATTAAGGTCCTTTTTTTTTTTGTTTCTGTTTTTTATTTTAATTAAAGCATTACATTGAGACCATGTAATTGATTGCTTTAGCATTTGGGTAGGTAGAGGATAGCACAGACTAGACTTATAGCAGTAAAAGACTGTTTATTGAAAGCCTGACTCTTTTTACACTGCTTCCCGACTCTGTATCATTTCTACTCATAAGGTTAGGATTTGTTGAACAGTGTAGACCAAAATGCATATTTGACTTTGCATTCCATTCCTAGAGCCATTGATGAGCAATTAAATAGGACCTTCTGCCATAGCAGATATGGGAGTTAAGGCCATATTGAAGAATTGCGTCTTTTCTAGGATTCAAGTTCTGAGATACCTTCATGTCCATGTCCTTTGTTATAACAAAAGTTGGTCTTTGGTAACAGTTGTGAAGTTAGACATGTAAGTGTTTCTGCCAGTATAACTGGGGTCACACCAGTATCAGGGCCCAGTTGGACTTTTGGGCATAGACCTGTTCATCAACTGAAAAGGCATTTCCCCCCAGAATGTCTTGGCTACTTCACATTCTCTGATCTTTCTCTGAATCAATAGGCAGTTTTTTGTTGTTTTACCTTGGTTCTTTTTTATTATCCTCTTGAGAACTCATTGGAGCCACAGATTAAAAATAAGCAGTAAGTTTTCTCAGGACTACTCTGTTGAAGCCAAATCACTGACATTTCTTTACTCTAGGGTATTATTAAGAACCTCAGGAAAGGATGCCTCTTTATTTAGTGAAAACTGTTTTTCTCTGTGTGTGTGTGCTATATGTCTTAGGGGGCACTGTTGGGCCTTGTTATAACGTTGGCCTTGTAATGGCCTTGTGCCAGCTTGTTACAGGGTTTTGAGTGGTGATAGTTATGCTGGAGAAGTGTTTTGCAACAATAGAGGAGTATTTTCTTCAAGATAAATTCATTCTTTTTCTGTTTTTACTGCTAACTGATACAGCATTCTCATAACATCTTTATTAATGGCTTCTCCATATTTAATAAAACTTTTATTTTGTAATAATTATAATGTCTAGAAAAGTTGCAAAAATAGTATAGTTACCATATTCCCTAAACCCAATTTCCTCTGATGTTAACATCTTACATTAGCAGAATACATTACTATTAACTAAACTCCAGATTTTATTTGGGTTTCACCAGTTTTTCCACTAATGTCACTCTTCTATTGCAGGATTCAATTTAGGATACCACATTGCATTTAGTCTCTATCTTCAACATGAAAACAAAAACTAACAAACAAACAAAAGAAACTGAGATAAACAGTAGCCAAAATACTGATCCAAGGTGTTATGGACATGTCAGTGGTGGGAAAAGAAAACAAAACAAAAACCTGTTACCATATATCTCATATATATTCCTTGATGCCAGTGCCATCCCATTGCAGTGTCCTGTATACATCTAATATAGAGGAATGTTCTTAGTTGGAGGTGTATAAATCTTCATTTATCCACATTTTCTTCTCACTCGTTTCAAGACACCTCTGTTGATATTTATATTATTAGCATTCATTCTTTAAAGAATCAGTAATAAAGATAATTAAGACAATAGAGTAGTTATGCAATCTGTGTTTTATCAGCATATTTTTACTCTGAGGAGATCCTTTGAGGCCTTTTAGAATAGTCAGTTTTAGAATAAGGTTAAAAAACATTTCATCAGGATTATTACATTTTCTATGCTTTTGTAATAATTCATTTGCTTCTAATATATATGAAACAACTCATTTTTATTAGAAATCAGTGTGCTGAAGTATAATCCCCCAGGGCTTCAAACTGGTTCTAAATGGTTCAGTCATGGCCAATGGAAACAAGGACAGCAAATACGTTCCGTAGCAACCAAATCTCTTGCCCACCTGCTGTTGACCGGAGTAGCCGTCCCACTCAAAGATGGTGGCTGACGACATGGCTTTGAATATGTGTCACTCTCCACCCAGCGATGCCAATAATCTAATCTCCCGCATCAGGAAACTTTCAGAGCCTGACGCGGGAGACTGGATTATTGGCAGGACTGTGGAGAGCAACATACATTCAAAGTGGTGAGACCGGCCACCAACTTTGAGTGGGGCACTGCTGCCTGTTTTCTACTTGGGTCAAAAGCTAAGGTACAAGAGATTTGGTTGCTGTTGGCCATGGCTGAACCACTTACAACAAGCTCGAAGCCCTGCCTTATTTCTGCTGGCCATGACTGAACCATTTAGAACAGGTTCAAAGCCCTGTAATCCCCTTACTTTTCATGCACAGAGATTTGACTTACGATGTTCAAAAACTTGAGAAACAAATGTCTTTTTTCTATACTGTAAAATACTTGCTTGGAAAAATTTTGTAAAAATATATCAAAACCAATTAAAACTTACTTAAAAGTACTTCAAATGTGTTTCAGAAGTACTTTCAGATGCAATATTGTTTTGTGACAAGTGGTGAGCATATAGTAGGGTTATTTTCTTCCATCCCTGAGTGCTAAATTTCATGAGCCTGGTATTGACTTGTACTTGGTGATGGTTAAATTGAAATACATTAGATGCATACTCTTCAGACATTTAGAGATTAGTCACTTAACTCTGTGTAATGCCATATAACCACATTGTTCATATTTTAGAGTGTGCATTATGTACTAGTTGATCTACACCAATATGTATTACCTCAATTACATATACACTTGGCAATTTTAGATAAGCAAGGAAGCTGATGTGAGAAAATATGTTATTGGTGAGAATTGAATAGTGATTCTAGCATTTTATTTTTATCAGCAATGCCCACATTACTGATAAATTATTTACACTTAACACAAGTCACATTGGCTTGGATATGCTTCAGCAGTATTTGTACTGCCTTTTGTTGCTGAAAATTATTTAGTTAAAAGCAGTCACGTGTACTGAAAGGGCATCAGGATAGGAATGAGGGTAACTTATTTCTAGTCATGGAGCTATTACATTAACTCTTTGACCTTTAGCATTTAAGTTATTGCTTTGAGTCTCAGTCTCCTCATCTGTGAAATGAAAAGTTTAGACTAAGGACCTCTAAGGAATCTTTTGTCTTTACAGATGGATGATTTTGTAATTGTTTCTTCCATGATCATGTACAGTTGCTATTCAGTGTCTATTAGGTCAGGTCAAATCATGAGTCTCTATGACAATTGTTGATGCTCTGTAATCATCAGGGGTGCCAAGGTCTAGACCAGAGGTGACAAATTCAGATGCCTAAAGTGATCTGGCAGGTAGAGAACTGAGAGAAAAAGGAGGGCATAGGGACTGTGATGACTAGAGAGTCTGTGCCCTTTCTGTTGGTGCAGCTGCTACTCAGCTTTAGTGGACTGAGCCCTGGGGAATGCATACCAGATCTGACCTTTCAAGGGAAGCCTCACAAACAGCTTTTTATGTCAACTCTCACAATCTTTAAATGTTGGAAACTAATTCGATCTAAAGAAACCCACTCTGTGGGCTAAATAAAAGAATCAGTAGGCTGGAACTCGTCCATTAGATGCCAGTTTGTAATTTCTGTTCTATGTCAGTGGCTTGTAAAACGTTTTTTGCCCATTACAACAGTAAGAAATGCTTTTCCCGTCACAATCCGATACACACGCGTGTGTCTGTAGGTTTGTATCTGTGTGTATTCTATTCTATATAGCATGTTTCATACTCTATTCCATATTTCTATGTGCTATTTTTTTTTGGAAAATGGTAGTCACACTCATTAAATCATTTTGATTATCTTGATACCTAAATTGATTTGCCCACCTAGGCAGGTCTCGAGATCTAAAATATCTCAGAGGGGATTTCCTTAGCTTGATAACTTAGGGAACATTTCATAACCAGTGTGAATGTGTTGCTTGCTGAGGATTTGAGGCTCCTACATGGCCGAAGTATGACCCCAATCAGTACACTGAGAACTAATAGTGCCCCAAGAAGAGAGTAAGGCTGAAAGGAGAGAGGAAGAGAGAAGGGACAAGGATAGCCTCGTTAGGAACCTTAAACTGAACATCATCATACCCGTTTTTGGTAAAAGAGATCATGTTCTTTCTTTTAATTGTCTACAAATGCATCTCTGTGCTCTTTCACTTGCCCGTGTCTGTACATGTAAGCACCTTGTCCCCTCCAAGCATGTTTCCTGGAAAATATAAATTGATCTCTCTAGATAATAAATATAGATGTATTCAGGTACTGGATTTTGTACATGAGATTCTTATTTTTATGCGACACTTCATTTGAAATTAACCAATGTTGCCTAAATAATGTCACACCTTTCACTAAGGTTTCTTTCAGCTGTAACATCCTGTATTTTTATAATTGATGACTCAACTGTAGCAGTGGCTTTCAAAATGTCAAGGAAGGCAAAAAAACTCACCTTAAACCTTTTTTTCCTTCAAGTTTATATCAACTCAGTGAGGCTTATTTTTAGGACAAAATGTGATTCAACTTCTAATCCATATAAAGAAGAATATGATTGTTTGTAATCTATATAAAAACAAGATGTCATTTAGTGAATTCCAGATTAAATTCTTTAAAAAATACTATATAACACATTTTGTAGATTTTATCTGTATTGGTGGGAAATATCCTAAAAGTATGTATTTAGGCAATGAAGTATTGAATAATATTGAATATCAAGATCATGTTAACACTAATTTTGGCAAATTATTTGCCTTATTAAAAACAAAGTGAAAAAGATACTGGGTACCCAGAGATTTGATCTTTTTTTTTAATTTAGAACTTTTTACAAGTACATTTAGTAGTCAATTCTCAAACTTAATTTTAACAAATGCATCATTCTTCAACAAGTTAAAATTTAAGATGTGTTCTTGCCAATTTCTTTTTAGGTAATTTAAAGTACACCTGAAGGTTCTATCAATTATTTAACAATATCAACTTTGATAGTATGGTTAGATGCAAATGTGGTTCTCAACTGTTAAGATAGACATATACAAATATTTATTAAGCACTCACCATGCTAAGTGCCTTTCATGCATTACTCTTTTAACTCTAAAGACACTTTTAAGTATTGTCATTATTTCCATTTTATGAGTGAGGAAGCTGTAGTTAGTAGAAGTCAAGGAGCTTTTCAGGTGTCGCACAGTTGGCGGCAGAGCTAATATGTAGACAGTGCACAATGGTAAAGATCTACGTGTTAAGTTGTGGTAATACTGAAATATGTTTGTATAGGTTGGTAAATAGCTGTTGATGATGCCTGACCCACCCACCCAAACTTTTCCCCTAGTGCCTCAACAATTCCTCTGTGATTTGGCAACTAAAAGGTTAATGCCTGGTGCAGCCTTCAGAAGCCTGATCCACAGCTCAGGTCCATATCCTTCCTGATTGGTTGATGTGACCTCTTGATTTTGAAATACTCAGAATCAACCCTGAATATCAATGATTAACTTGCAATGATGGGTGCTGCATACAATAGGCCATCTTACACTGCTTGATTTGCTGAACTGAAAAGCACACAATGGGGACATGACCCAGGATTCTTCCAGAGAGTTCTTTGTTCTTGGAAGTATTAAAAGAAAACATTAAAATCCGATCATCTCAATGAAGGACCTTGACAAATTTGAATGAGTTCAAACTATTACCAGTTTGCAAGTCTGGCAAAATAGTCCTAGAGCTTTGAATTCTTCTTCATTCTTGGGAAAATATTTCCACCCCACTTCCCCACCCCCACTCCCAGAAAAGGCAATATATAAACGAGTGGTTTCTCTCACGATATGATCTTGATTGCCAAGTGAGGCAGGAAAAAAGATACCTCCCCCAAATCCTGTGAGTCTGTGGCCTACATCAACATCATGGTGGCTGAGGCTCTTTCTAAGCTCAGAGGCTCAGCTGGTCTGTTCTGAGAGGAAAAATAAAAGTGTCGGTAAGTCTCCTCTCCTTCTCTCTTCCTCCTTAAATCTTTGGCCAATAGTCTTAGGCTTATGCTACAAATGACTTAGTGGCTTAAAACAACACAGATGTATTCTCCTACAGTTCTGGAGATCAGAAGTCTGAAACTGGTTTCACTGGGTTAAAGTCAATGTGTTGTCAGGGCTGATTCCTTCTGGAGGCTCTGAGGGAGAAATCTTTCTCTTTGCCTTTTCAGCTTTTAGTGGTCGCCTGCCTTCCTTGGCTTGTGGCCCTTCTCTACCTTCCAAGCATATCACTCCAGTCTTTGCTTCTGTCGTTGTCATATGGCCTTCTCCTCTTCTGTAGT
The DNA here is from genome assembly GCF_000243295.1 of Trichechus manatus latirostris. NCBI lineage: Eukaryota > Metazoa > Chordata > Mammalia > Sirenia > Trichechidae > Trichechus > Trichechus manatus. The sequence continues at coordinate 389,357 of NW_004443983.1, read as the reverse complement.
AAAGTCTCCCCCTGTCTCCCACTTATAAGGACACCTGTGGTTACATTTAGGGCCCACCTCTATGTTGTTATTAGGTGCTGTTGAGTCGACTCCAACTCATAGTGACCCCATGTACAACAGAATGAAACGTTACCCAGTCCTTTACCATCCTCACAATAGTAGGTATGTTTGAACTCATTGTAGTCACTGTATCAGTCTGTCTCATTGAGGGTGTTCCTCTTTTTCCCTGACCATTTGCTTTACAAAGCATGATGTCCTTCTATAATCCGGGATAAGCTCCCCATCTCATGTCCCTTAAGTTAATTACATCTGCAATGCCTCTTTTGCCATATCAGGTAACATTCACAGGTTCTAGGGATTAGGACATGGGCATCTTTGGGTGCCATTATTTAGCCAACTACGTCTAGGAAGACAGATCATGCTCATTGTGATGCAATTTTCATTTCTTGCAATTTTAATTATCTTCTGGCGTTATCTACAATAACATCATTGATGAATACAAAGTTGGTTTTTGTTATCTGGCATAGGATGTCTAAAGAGCAGAATGCCAATCACTGAAGTGAGCAAATAATTCACTTCTCTGAAATTATTTAGAAGTTTCTGCAGTAAGTGTTAAGTCATTCATGCTGTGAGACTAGCAAACATTCAAAAGAAGGTGAAGATCTGTAAGTGTATATGGATATAGTAGTTATACTTATTTCTTCAAATATTAATTAAATGTACATGTTAACCTACAAGTGTTGAAAAGAGTATATACTCATACTAGCACGAGATGAGAAATCTTATTTAATTTTCATAGGACTTTACTTAAGTAATATATATAAAAAATTGTTGAGTAATGAGCGAATGACAATGCTAAGTCTGAAGATATACTGAGGAAGGCAGAAGCTCTGTTTCAAGTTGAGAGCCTTGATTTCAGAAAATAAAACTAAGACTATATGACCCTGTTTCTAAATATTGTAGATAGACCATGCACGACTGATACAATGATTCGTATTGTTTCCTAAGCTGTATATAATTCTAAAGAATCATCTGTAAGTATATTAAATTTCCTGACATACAGCAATGCTTACCTGAACCAAATGTAGTGATTATGTTTCAGAGATCGGCACATCAGTGTTTTCTAGTGACTAGTTTTAAGTTGTTTCTCTTTCATAATTCTCTCCTTAAAGCTCTTCCAGCCCTCAATTCTCTCTTTAAAGCTCTATCAGCTCTTTAAGCAAATAATTTTTTTAAAAGTCAATAATCAACTGTAAAAAATTTTAAAAATAATATCCGCTTTTCATTGCTGATCAAAGGAAAATGCTTCACTTTAGTTGAATCAGGATTGTTTTAAAGAGAAGTCGGTATGTTTTAGAAAATAGCAGATCAGCCATTTCAGGCCGTCTGTGCTCTCTCTGGTTGACAGAATAACTTCACTTTAAATAATGTTATCATTATTCCCCCAGTCCTGTCCCCCTTCCCCCCCCCCCTTTTTTTGTTATCCTGGAATCATCTTTTATCAGTAGAACTGGAAATAAGTAGACTACGGCTAGGGCTTTGACACACGTTATCTTTCCATAGATTAATTTTATTTTAACATTGTGATGGCATCTGACTGGTCATTGGACAAGATGTGACTAAAGAATTAGAGAACAGACAGTGAGGTAAAATGCTGCATGATTACCCTGCTTTCTGGTTTTGGTTTGATTCCACAAATTAGATTTTGAGGCACTGAACCAAGTTTAAATGCTCTGTAATCTGAGTGCTGTAAAGATTGAGACTTAGTGTTAAAAACAAACCAATTCCTCTTTCTATCTCTTCACACACACACACACACACACACACACACACACACGCACACTGACACATGTGCACCCATATTCATGTTCGGTTCCTCAATAATGAAGCCAAGTTACCTTTTTAGAAGAGTATATTTACTTACGTTCCTCAGAGTCCAAATTGCCTGAACCTGTTTTTCTACTTTTATTCTTTAAAAGAGAGACTTTTCAGAATAATCTTCCTGAAACATAAATTCCAACACGTCCATCCACTGTTAACAATGGGAAGTGACTCTCTGTGGTCTACCCCATGAACTGCAATCTCAGATTGGGTTTTAAGATCCTCATTGATCTCTGGTGTCCCTTTTCCTGGAAGCATTCCCCACTATTTTTTCACTCTGCAGGAGTAAGCAGGCTTCTTTTCCTTCTTCCAGAATATCATATGCTTTCCCTGTTTCCTCACCTAGAACCTTCCCTCTCTTTTAGTCCACATCCTGTGAATTTCTTGTGAAGCACAAGGTCCCACACCACTTCTCCACCTTGAAACCTTGTCTGACTATGCTGGCCTTCAGTGATCTACCTCTTTGTTGTCCTTGAAATAGTGCTGCCACATTTTCAGTTCCTCAGATTGATCCAAGTATATTTGTACATCAACTAGATTATAAAAATTTTCAGAGGAGGGACCATAATTTATATTTCTTTTTGTTCTGTAGCATCTCAGGTGTATAAAGATGCTAAAAACATATTTGTTGATTCTTAAAAATATACCTTTGTATTCTTGGTATTGTGGAAAATGACATATATTGGTAATAGATTAGGAGCAAGGCAGGCCATGGCTGAAGTAGCTAGGGTGGGACATTGTCCAATTAAAACTATGTTTCAAATCCAGTAAATTTTACTGAGTTCTGTCATACAGATTTATTAGTCCTCAATCTGGGTGGTTGATTTGCAAATAATTAATTCATCAAATTCTTATGGAGCACCTACCACACACAGGAATGTTGCTAGGTGCCAAAAATTACAATGTTGAGTAAAAATACACTAGTTTCTGTCACCCTGGGGTTTATATTCTATCACAAGAGACTAGAATTATATAACTCCTCACAGAAATGTACAGTTGTATCTCTCACAAGTGCTATTACGGAGCTGAATAAGGGGATTTGGCCCAGTTGGGAAAATCAGAGCCAAACTTCCCAAGGATATGACAATACAGTGAAGAATGTATTGAAGTTAGCTAAGTGAAGAGAGAAGGTATGCCTGTTTTAGACAGAGAGGATGCCATTCATAAAAACAGTATCAGGAAAATGGGTATTGTGTAGTGTCTTAGTCATCTAGTGCTGCTATAACAGAAATACCACGTGTGAATGGCTTTAATACACAGAAGTTTATTCTCTCACAGTCTAGTAGGCCAGAAGTCCGAATTCAGGGCACCAGCTCCCGGGGAATCCTTTCTCTCTCTGTCAGCTCTGGAGGAAGATCATTGTCATCAGTCTTTTCTCGGTCTAGGAGCTTCTCTGCACAGGAACCCTGGGTCCAAAGTATGCGCTATGCTCCAGGCACTGCTTCTTGGTGGTATGAGGTCCCGCATGTCTCTCTGCTCGATTTTCCCTTTTATATCTCAAAAGAGATCAGCTCAAGACACAATCCAATCTTGTAGATTGAGTCCTGCCTCATTAACATAACTACCCCTAACCCTATCTCATCAACATCGTAAAGATAGGATTTATAACACATAGGAAAATCACATCAGATGACAAAATGGTGGACAGTCACACAATACTGGGAATCATGGCCTAGCCAAATTGATACACATATTTTTGAGAGACACAATTCAATCCATGACACATAGGATATTCTTTGGTACCTGTTTGTCATTATTGCTGGAAAAGCACCTTTGAGCACACAGTCCTCTGTTATTGCCTAGTAACAGCTTTAACTGTGAAGTTCGAGATGTTACAAAATTTGTGGAGAAGTAACGGGCCTAGTCATTGGGTGTTTATAGCTCATGTCTCAGTTTTGCTAAGAAGTTTGTGTGGAATACAAATTATTTAACTGCAGAGAGGATGAAAAAGAGCAGAGAAGTTAGAGACAAATTTCAGATTAGGTTATTTTTACAGACACAAGGTATAGGAAGTCTCTGGATTTGTTGATAACTAAGGATGAAATAGAGAGGTTTTAGAAAGCAACTGCTCTCCTCTTCCGCTCTCATGAGAGGAGTTGCTGCTCCAGTGCCCCTTGCATTGACTAGGACCGCACTGAGGAGGAGGTGAGCTGGACCTCAACATGCATGGCCACCAAGGGTGTCTGAATGCATCATCTCTGGGCCAGGCAGGCCTAAGTTTGAATTTTAGTGCTGCTATTCAGAGATGATTTCTCTGTCTGTGAAAATAAAAACAATATTAAGAGAATTAATTGAATTTTTTGTGTATCATTGAACATAGGTGTTTTCTCCATTAATTATTTCTCTTTATCTTTTTGCTCTCATTCCTTTCTTCCTCATTGTTAACATATTTTTAAAATGCAGTGGGGCATAAGGTAGGGAGGGACAGAACTAGCAATACCCTGATTATTTCAGTATCTTTACCATGTTTACCAGCCCCCAATGCTGTGTTTCTTCTTTTTAAAGAGAAGCTGCATGGAATTTTGACTTTTAGAGTCAGACAAATTTGGGTTAAAATGCTGGCTCTTTCACTAACTAGCTATGTGGCTGTTGGTCAGTGATTTAATTTCACTTTAGATTCAGGTTCAGATTCATTATCTATTAAATGTGTATAATAAGAACTCCCTCATCAAATTATTGTTCTCTTTGCATTGTGCCTGATGTATAATCAATATACAATAAATGCATGTTAGTTCCCTCTGTATACTGGAAATAAGTCAAGCTCAAAGTTAAGTTTTATCAAATGTCACCGTGTGTTAAAATAAATCCAAGAGCTTTCTACCAACTGCTAATACATCTTTTGATCAATGAGTAAAACCTGTGAATTCACATAAGTACACCAGTTCGGTTGCTTGTGAGGTAATTCTGACTTATGACGACCCCACTGTGTTCCATAGGGTTTTTTTTTTTTAAATTGTGCTTTAAGTGAAAGTTTACGATTCAAGTTAGTCTCTCATACAAAAATTTATACATACATTGTTATGTGACCCTTGTTGCTTTCCCTGTACTGTAACAGCACACTCCTTTCTACGTCAGATTTCCCGTGTCCATTCAACCAGCTCCTGACCCTCTCTGCCTTCTCATCTCGCCTCTGGACAGGAGCCGTCCATTTAGTCTCATGTATCTACTTGAGCCAAGAAGCACATTCTTCATGAGCATCATTTTATGTCCCATAGTCCAGTCTGATCTTTGTCTGAAGAGTTGGCCTCGGGAATGGTTTTAGTTTTGGGCTGACAGAGTCTGGGGGCCATGTCTTCCAGGGTCCCTACAGTCTCAATCAAACCATTAAGTCTGGTCTTTTTACTAGAATTTGAGTTCTCCACCCCACTTTTCTCCTGCTCCATCAGGGACTCTCTGTTTTGTTCTCTCTCAGGGTGGTCTTTGGTGGTAGCTGGGCACCATCTAGTTCTTCTGGTCTCAGGCTGATGAAGTCTCTGGTTTATG
>NW_004443983.1:360718-383893 GCF_000243295.1 Trichechus manatus latirostris | reverse complement strand
TGGGCACCATCTAGTTCTTCTGGTCTCAGGCTGATGAAGTCTCTGGTTTATGAGGCCCTTTCTGTCTCTTGGGCTAATACTTTCCTCGTGTCTATGGTGTTTTTCATTCTCCTTTACTCCAGGTGGGTTGGGACCAGTTGATGTATCTTAGATGGCTGCTCACTTGCTTTTAAGACTACAGACGCCACTCACCAAAGTGGGATGCAGAACATTTTCTTAATAAACTTTGTTATGCCAATTGACCTAGATGTCCCCTGAAACCATGGCCCCCAGATCCCTGCCCCTGCTACTCTGTCTCTTGAAGTATTTGGTTATATTTAGGAAACTTCTTAGCTTTGGTTTAATCCACAGGGTTTTCAGTGGCTGATTTTTCAGGAGTAGATTGCCAGGCCTTCCTTTCAAGGTACCTCTGGGTGGACTGCAACCTGCAACTTTTTGGTTAACAATTAAGTTTAGGGTATGATAAACATGTAAAAGAAATTACTGTTGATGTGGAATTAATGTTGGTGAAGGGTTGTAGAGAAAGGCACTGGAAGGGGTGCTGGGCTTTCCAGGGAGAGAATACTAGTGGATTCTCTGACTTGGTAGAACAGCTTCTCTTACTATACTAGCATCATGTCTTAGGCACTTAATAAATATTCACTATTTGATTGGATGAATGCATATTTGCACCAAGAACTCAACCCAGCACGTTCAGAGCCACTTGTGGATTTACTTACTCACTTAGGACCAGAGGAGAACTTTCTTGCTGGTGGAGCCATAAACGAAAGTGAGTCCCAGGCATTGTATCAGATGCCAATTCACAACCCTCTGTGCATTTGGGGACAAATAAAGTGACATTGTGGCTTTCACAGTAGTGGCAGGCTATATAATAGGTGGCCCATTTTGATAAGACCATGCAAATCACTGAAGTTTAAATTGATTTGAAATTCAATTTGTGTCTATTACAGGCCTTCAGTGGCTCCTTCCATTGGCCTGGATGGAGATATTATTGCTAGTGGGACTAATGATAAACATTTCTTTTTCAGTCTCATTATACTGCCTCAAGTAATTGTGCTGGTAACTAGGTGCTTGATTTTTTTTTTTTTTTTATTGATGTTCTGTGGACTTAATTTAAAAAATAGTTGCCATCAAGCTGATTCTGACTCATAGCGACCCCATGTTTGTCAGAGTAGAACTGTGCTCCATAGGGTTTTCAGTGGCTGATTTTTGGGAAGTAAATCATCAGGCCTTTCTTCTGAGGTGCCTCTGGGTGGATTTGAACCTCCACCCTTTCAGTTAGCAGACAACAGTGTTAACTGTTTGTGCTACCCAGAGATTCTAATATGACCTATAAAATACAGAATAATTATAAATAGACGAAACAATATTGTGTATTTATTATTGGGAGCTGAGGTGTTGACATTTTTAATAGGGCTAAGGTCATGTGGAAAATGTAAGGCAATTAGTAAGATAGAGGATTTATTATTTTGCCATTTAGAATCCATGCAACATATGTAATTTTAAGACAAACATAAATAAGGAATATATTTTTCTTATTGGCTATGTATTTTACCTAGCTTGTTTTGAAAAATTGATGCAGTTTTTTAGCCAGAAATAGTTTTAGGTAATTTTTATCATTCAGAAACTAATATTTTTCGTATACAGTCATGCACTGCATAACTTTTGTTCGGGATACGTCCGACCTCATATACTGTCCCTGGTTCCATAAAGTTATATTCTTTACTTTATTCCCTAGAGAGCAATGAATAATAAGAGGTATGGGATCCTAATCTTTGTTCTATCATGAGTGCGTTGAGCAACAAAGTACCTCCCTTGGTCTCTTTCATCTGCACAAAGGAGTTGGGCTCGAGGATGGCCGATATCCTTTAAGTGTCCAAAGTCAGAACCAAAGCTCATGCGTGACCGAAGGCCCGCTCACCCCAGGTTATCTGGCTGCCTGATCATAACGTTGGGAGGGCCGCGGGGCAGCAGGAGGACTAACCTCCAGCCCCTGCCGGCCGGGGTTACTGCCCTGGAGCCCTGCACACCCCTTCCACCCGCCCTAAAGGGCACCGACTGGGGGCTTCCCAGAGCCGAGAGGCAGCCGCCATTATCCGTGTATAGGCGCAGGCACCGCTAGGGGCACAGAAATCCTGGCTTCAGAGAGGAGCCGCAGCCGCAAGAGCCCCATTGTTTGCACAACGTCCAAATCACATAATGTCTGTCCTATTTCACAGAACATGTTGTGGACTTTAAACGATGCATGACTGTATAAACTAAACCATATTTCTTGATGCAGTGCCATCTTGTAGGAAATTGTAGGAAATAAGCCATGTACAAATTTCTTCTGCAAATTTTTAAGCTTAGACAAACTATTTTATAGTAATAAATTTTTTTCAGGAGAAATCTTTAAGAAATTATCATCTTGACTGAAGTTTGTTTCTTTAGCACGTTACACCTTAAGAAGTTATTCAGCGTTCATCTTACGTTGATTTTTAAAGTCATCCACTGCATACTGATAGTGAAATAAAAATCAGAATTCAAATCAGTAGACCTGAGTGCTGAGCCTGCCTCTGCAACTAACCTGCTCCATAATCCTGACTAAATCTTTTCAGCCTCCGGGGTCACACATTTCAGAGAATGAACCAGATAACTCAGACACACACTACTTCTCTTATTTTATAAATGGTCAAGAGATTTTAAATGGCTTGTCCAAGGCAAATTTGTCGAGACAATAGACCTAAAAATATAATCAGGGTTTTCTGATATTAGTTTCAGTGCTGTTTCCACAACAGCCAGATACCATGAAGCATGAAGGAGATTCCAAATTAATAGGTGTTATATCATTTTTCCTTTAGTAAAAAATGAAATATCAAGTGTGCTACAAGCACAGATATTAGTATTCTTAGAAAGTTCTAGATAGACTTATTATTAAACAGTGGTCTGTGGTAACCAGAATATAGTATAGATTCCCTAAGAACCAATCTCATCATATTCATTTAATTTTTTGATAGGAATACTAAGTGGTAAATTAGAGACTATATCCTCTGTAGCATAACTTGATTTTACTAAGATATTTTGTAGACTGTTTCATGATGTCTCCGTTATTCAGGAAGGGTTATCCCCAAATTTAGTGAAGAAGAGTTGCTTCAAATTATACCTCACAATTTATCAAATAGAGACTCATTCTGAGTAATGATCCATGCATACCTGACTTTTGGGAGTTTTTGGTTTTGTTGTAGAGGTGCTTTCCTTTTCATTTTTTTTTAATCACTTGGTTTCTTGATCTTCAAAGTGAATATCATACTCCATTGGTTTCACAAGATATTTCATCATCATCTTTTTTGATCACATTCCTTCAGGGAGATACTAAGGCCACACCCACAGCAGCTGGTGAATTCATTCCCAGGAGCTGGAAGTCTCTTATTATATTTCAAGGTAATCAGTAACCATTTACTCACAGATACCGTCACAACCATTGTGCTTTCCTGCAATACCTCTGATTAGTGCGTTTTATTTTTCTCAGTTCTTTATACCACAATCAACAATCATGCTTGCATAATAACCTTAATGACATTATAATTGGATATAATAACCACCAATAAAACAATATCATTCAGATCATATTGATTAACAGTCTTTCATTAAATGAGGCAGCATATGAGAATGTTCTTAGCACACACAAGATTCCAATATATATTTGTTGTATTTGAATCTAACAAGCAGGGACTTCTCCAGTAACCTTCCAATGAGTTCTGTTTCGTTTTGTCCCTTTTCAGTATTCTTTCCTTAAATTGGTTAAATCCATAGAGCTAAATTTGCAGGTGATACACAGTTCAGAGAGGACAGCAAATACATTGAAGTTTGGAATCAAGTTTTCGAAAGATACTGATTGTCTGGAACTGATGTAGACCAAAATTATGACCAAATTTTACAAAGAACAATTTCAAGTATAAAATTAATATTTTTAAAATTCAGCTGTGCAAATATAGGACTAGCAGATCTTTTCCTAACAAAATTGGTTATTAAATAAGTGGATTGCTTCATTAATACTCAATAAAGGCATGAACCAATGAAATAGCAATATAGGAATTGAAGGATAGGGAGAAAAGGTGATAATTAAATTCCAGTTGAAACTTGGCCCAAATCTGAGAAGTAACTCTGTTTCTCAAGGGAGACAAGACTGGGAGAGTATAAATAAGAGAACTAACATTTATGAGAAGTCCCTGGGTGGTACAAATGGTTAAGCATTCATCTACTAGCTGAAAGGATGGTGGTTGGAACCCACCCAGAGGCACCATGGAGATCTGCGCAGAAAAGGTCACAGCCTTCAAAAACCTATGGAGCAGTTCTACCCTGCATGCAAGGGTTGCTAGGAATTAGAATCTATTCGATGGCAGCAAACAACAGCGGCAGCATTTATGAGTAAGAACTACATTTTTGGTTGTATATTAGCTGTTTCATATATTGTATACTATTTCACATAAGCCTTATAACAGCCCGGATTCTAGCCCTCCCAGCTCACCTCAGCCAGAGCATCTGTACTGCTATCAGTTTAATATGATGATAACTTGAAGCATAGTAGGTTAAGGTGGGATTAGAAGGAAGAAACATATCACAAACACCTTCGATAATTTCTTGAAGAATTTAGCTAAGAATCTAAGACTGAACACAAGGAAGGTGGCCAAACGGCAGAAGTAGATGGAGCATATTTTGTCTTAACTCCAATATCTTTCCTTAACCCTAATTTCACTAGCTGCACCCATGACGGTGACACTGCAAGCAGGGAGGATAAGTCACTGCTCTTTTATCACACAGGTTTATATTGCCATTTTGGGAGACATTATGCTAATAATCTTTGTGCATTCTTTTAAGGCAGTGTTTGTAAATGTATGTTGTTGTTAGGTGCCATTGAGCTGGTTTTGACCCATAGCGACGCTATGCCCATTAGAATGAAACACTGCCCAGTCCTGTGCCATCCTCACAATCCTTGTTATGTTTGAGCCCGTTGTTGTAGCCACTGTGTCAGTCCATATCGTTGAGGGTCTTCCTCTTTTTCACTGACCTTCTACTTCACCAAGCATGATGTCCTTCTCCAGGGACTGTTCCCTCCAGGTAACATGTACAAAGTGAGACTTACTTTTTCTCACTGTCTTGCAAGAAGTACAACCAGAATGCTCCTTACAAGCGAGGATGGCAAGACTTAGTCTCACTTTGGACATGTAAACGTATAGTTTTATTTGTCTGTCTGTAGCAAATTCAGCACTCATAAGGTAATATCCTCATTCAGGGAAAAACCTTACTTTAAGCAATGTGTCTGCTCTGGCGTTTCACATTCTAACAAGCCCTGTCACCCCAGAGGTGTCATATTTAAGATTTTATTTGAAAAGAATTGTCCACTTTAAAAATCCATCTTGAAAAGCACTGTGTTGGGCCTGTCTACAAAATGGCTAACTTCCTAGATTTCTCCAAATTATAGACTCAAATGGCTAGATAATTTTTAAAGGTTTTATTGGTTTGAGTTTCTCAGTTTCTTTTTCCCCGTTATGGAGGATAGCAAAGTTTTAGTTTACAACCAATATAATCCTGACCATTTTTCACATTTCAATTTTCCATCTAGAAAAGGTGATTTTGAAAAATGGTGAGATCGTGTTTCCATGGGCAGGAATTATATGTCAGCGAAGTCGTATTCTTTGAGTACTATCACCGAACTTTTCACCAGTACTGTTCGTTGTGAGACTCAGAGTGCTCTGAAATGTAAAATTCAAGCTTCAGTGATATAAAATAGAACTGTGTCTAACACTCATCTTTTCTAGCTCTTCTCATAGCATATGAAAAAGCATGTTTTGAAGGCTAAAGAGAAACTTCAGTAAACATCCCATCTGCTCTCCAGTTATCACTAAGAGCTTTTAGTATTAATTACACCAGAACTGATTTCATTCTTTTGTTTTTGCACCATGCTGTACAGATGGAGGAGCCCTCATGGCACAGTGGTTAAGAACCCGGCTGCTAACCAAAAGGTCAGCAGTTTGAATCCACCAGCCACTCCTTGGAAACCCTATGGGGCAGTTCTACTCTATGAGTCGGAACTGACTTAATGGCAATGGGTTTGGTTAGGTTTTGGATACAGATGGAAAATTTTAACAACATTCTATCAAACTATCAATTATCTGTAGGCCTGTGTCCCTGAAACTTATCCAATAGAATTATTGGGGCACAGTCTTGCTCACACCACAGTGGAGCCCACAGAGACTTTCATGTTGGTAATTTCTGCAATCAAAATCCTCCAGCTCAAAGCCACCATTTCTGTGCTTTCTAGTATACATCTCTGGGATTGACTTGTTTTGCTTTAGGGATTAAATAAATCTACAACTATTTCCTGATTTAAAAAAAAAAAAAAACCTGCAATAGCCTATAGAGACTCATACATATGACCATCGATTAAGGTTGGAGATCAAGGCTAGGTCTTAAATTTTCACTACAGTTTCATTTTTGCCATGCTCATGCAGTGTACTGCTAGCACATTCTGTATGCTTTTGAGCAACTTAGGAAAAAGGAAACACTGCTACATAGATGCATCACAAAACCCCTCTTTCTCCAAGCTGACTAGTCAATGACATGTTTTGAGAACTGGAGGACTGGCTAAATTTCAGCCTTCACTTACCCTCAACCAGGTAACTCTCTTTTGGGCACAACTTGCAAAGTCACGTGGTGGTCCTGCCTATACATCTGGCCCCTTCCACAAACAGCATTAAACCACTTGCTTTAAAGATCTAATTATCTGGCAGCTACCATAAAAAGCTAGCAGACTCAACTGCCACTTGAATAAAGATCTTCTAAATATGCTGATTTTTTTAAGTTCTGTAATATCACATCACAGAATTGTCTTTATAGAACCACGATGTAGCCCTCAGCTTTGGGTGTTTACCTTGCCTTGGGTGTTTACTGAAGATTGCAGCAACAGACAGCAATACATAGTTTCTTAATTTCTAGGGAGCTCCTGAAGATAGTTGTTATTTATAAACTACATTTTAAAAAGTATCACTTATAAAGAACTGTTTTAGCTTTCAGAACCGAGAAATTTCTGTTTCTTATGCAGTATTGAAATGCTTTCTTTTAGTAGAAAGAACTTGTTGTAATATTTAAATTTAAAATGTAAATAATTTTGTTTCTTTACTTGAGAAAGTTGGAAATTCCTAGTGTCTGTGGTTTTTTTAATGTAGCTTTACACAACTAGAGTCTATGTAGTTCTAGGTCTAGATATGTACATGCATATATCTATATATTATTGTTGTTGTTAATTGCCATTGAGTCAAGTCTGACTCATGGCAACACTATGTTTGCAGAATAGAACTGCTCCATAGGGTTTTGAAGGCTGCGACCTTTCAGAAGCAGATCACCAGGCCTGTCTTCCAAGGTGCCTTGAGGTGGGTTCCAACTACCAACCTTTTGGCTGGTAGTCAAGCATTGAACTGTTTGTGCCACCCAGGACTCCATCTTTATGTTACATATAGGGTTTCTTTTTCCTCTTTATATTTTATTCTGCTTCATATGTCATTTTATTGTATCTGTGTTCTGTTCTCAATTTAATTCAACTTATCATTAATAATACAATTAACTGAACATTTACTGGTATGTTAAAAAGAGATGTGGACTAGGTTTCAGGAGCTCTAAGTTCAAATATTGAACCTGTCATTTATTAGCTTTATGACTTTGAGAAACTTATCGGCAGTTCTGGGGATCCACTTATGCAAAGTAAAGGGTTTGATTATATATTATTCTAATTCCTGTGGTTTCATTTGATTCTGAAAATTGGGTTTTTATTATACCATTATATTTCAATCTATTAAATACTAAGTAGGAGAAATATGAGCCGTATCTGAGAATTAGGTCATTGAAAATTTGAAATCATTTAGTATCACTTGAATTAACAGTGTTTGTATTGTGTATTGTGAGTAAATGGAACCCTGGTGGTACAATGGTAAGTGTTCGGCTGCTAACCAAAAGATTGGCAGTTAGAACTCACCAGCAGCTCTAGGAGAAAAGAACTGGTGATCTGCTCCCGTAAAGATTATAGCCTAGGAACCCTAAGGGACCGTTCTGCTGTGTCCTGTAGAGTTGCCGTAAGGTTACTGTGAGTCAAAATCGACTGAATGGCACACAACAACGACGTACTGGAGGTATTTCAAATTTAGAAGTCTTGTACATGGATACTATTGAAGAATCATTTTAGAATTTATTTTACTTGGAAACTGGTAATACTAGAAAATATTTTAAACCTAGGTTGTGGTAGTTAGAGATTTATTTAGAGATTTAGAATTCTTACTACAGAGTACAGGAGCTTTTCAATAAGAATTAATCATTTTACCATATTCAGATTTTTTTTTAACTTTAATATTATGTAAGCGTTTCTGTGTCCTTTGGATTTTTTTTTATAAGTGTAGAAACCACAAGTTTAAATAACTATTGCTGAAAATAATCCATTCTTTCAACAGAACGAAGTCACTGAGGTCTTCTCGACACTTAAATGTTGAAAAATCATTAGGAAATAAATTGGGCCAAATATGGGCCAAATCACATTCTTTCTTTATGTAAAGAGCATATGGTTGTAGAAAGATAACAGACATTTGGAAGTATTACAAATAGGATCAGCACTCTACCAGTGTGTTTTTGACGTATATCTGTTGCGGTCAAGTCGATTTCTGCTCATAGCGACCCTATAGGACAGAGTAGAACTGCCCCACGGGGTTTCCAAGGAGCAGCTGGTGGATTGAAACTGCCAACCTTTTTGGTTAGCAGCCAAGCTCTTAACCACTATGTCACCAGGGCTCCGCTTTTGACATAGGAGATTTTTTTTTTTAAAAAAAGTATACTTGTCATTAGACCCTAATGTAACTTCCATATATAACTTTGCATGTGATTTGGCATATCTATTATTTAAATAAAATTCGTCACGTTTTTCTTGGAAATAATTGAGTAATGATTTTTTAAAACCCATATCTAAATCCCTTTGAAAAATAACACTAAATGCTAATATCTTCCAATTGTTCTTACATGCTCAGTTTTTGTAAGGAACTTTACTGCTTGTTCTATCTGCTTGGATAGTCAATTATGTCAGAGTAAAACATGCAGGCTTCATTTGATACTTTGGTAGTTTTTTGTTTGGGTTATTTTTGGATTACAGCACCACACGGTACAAATTGACATAGAATATTTTAGTTTCTTGTGTCAGTAATCCATACTGGATTGTAGCAGTTCCTGTGGAGCTATTACTCTGATGATCCAGATATATGAGCTTGGATTGAAATCTTAGCTAAGCTTTCCAATTTCTTCATGTGTGAAAGATTAAAATTTAACTAAAAAGAAAAAAAGATATTTAAAATTTTATTTTAAGGCTAAGTATAACCTTGGAAAATGAAGTGGTAAATTGGTTATAATTCACTGGTCATTGTGATGAAATGACATTTTTAGGCTATATATATTCTGTATATGGAAACTAGCCCATTCAGTTTAGTGAGTCTGATTAACCTTGCCTAAATGTGGAAAAACATATGAAAACTGATAGTTTCAAAAAGAACTGATTCAGCTGTGTTTAACTGGATTTCTGATTGATCAGAATGTGGTCTGGAAAGATCACAGGTGTTTAAAATAAAGCCTGACTCCAACTCCTATATCTGCCACTTACTAGCTGTGAGATCTCTAGCAAATCTCTAGCCTTACATATGAAATAGAAATAATACTTGCCACTTAAGGATTTGTGGGCTAGAAAAATAGAAGGGCATTTTCTATGAAATTGCTTTGTTAATTTTAAAGTGTGTTACAAACCTTAGTAGTTATCTTACAAAAACCCAATACATCTAAAATATCATTCTATTTCGTTGTTTTGAGTATTGGGCTTTTTATAAGTGCAATTAACTTTATAATAGCATCACCCATGGATTTCTTTCACAGCATTTTGACATTTCAATTTATTCTGAGTCGTTTCCCCCCTGCATTTTGACAGGGCTAATTTATCCTATTCACACATGGATCATAGCATAGTCTGTATTAAATGTGTAAACCATGGTTTGATTAACCGGGCTGTATGACTCTCCGCCTGCCCATTCCGCTGGATGATATCAATAGAATAACTTGGCTTCTGTGTACTTTTATATTCTGATGTGCTTTGTATATTTTCTACACTGTTTTTACCAACAGTGTAGAATTTGATGGCCCCTCTAATATTGAGAACAAGTGTATTTTGCTGTGATGTGCTGTTGACTGATGGAAGTGTTTTTGATCATTGATTTCAGAATATGATTATATCCATGAATAAAAAACAAAGTGAGAAATTGAAGCAATCATCTATTGATTTAAAATTGATTAATTTTTAGACACTATATAGATGTGCATGCTATAAAAATTTTCAGTTTCTAAGGTCATCCACTTTACGGTAAACTTCTCTTGTATCTCTGTCTCCAAGCCACTCACTTCTCCTGGGAAGCAATAACTGTTAAAATGTTCTAGAATAGCTTCCCATACATATTCTAGAAATAATTCTCTTTGAATTCAATCAGAAAGGCACTTTTATGCTAACTTAGCCAGCAGCATATTGTTCTTTGGTTTTACTATGGCCGTTGATGTATTAATCTTAAATTGGTAAAAATGTGATTTTCTTATATGTCTCATGAAGTTCTATCAATTGTTTTTTTCTTTCTCTTTCTAAGAAATACTCCACTCCTGCACAATTTCTAAATCAACAGCTTTTCAACAGTTTCTGTTTGCTTTTTCATGTTTATCAGATAAGTTTGCTTTATATTTTCATGATTATCATATCGTATAAATTGATGTAGAACTATAAATCCATTTCCTATGCCTCATATCTCATGTATGGCATTTAACCATGCAAGGACACTCTTGTGTCTACTAATTGGCAGCTTGGGCCCTTAACTTAAAAATACGTGCTCAGTCTATGCCATTGGTTTTTTGGTCTCGTTTCTTTTTTCTCTGAAGCACAGTTTGCTTGCCTAAGGCCCTGACAATTTGTCTAGCTTTCATAGGGCCTCTTACCTAAGGGAATGGACCTTACCTTGGTTCTTCCTACCCGTTAATCTTCCTACCACTGTGCTTTATCCATCACATTTGACCTCTTTGATGAGAATACCTGCCTGCAATAAAGAGTTCACAGAGCATGGTAGGATGATATTAAGACAACTTTGATGTCTAAGTTACATCTGACCCAAGCCGTGATCTTTTCAATTACCTCAAATGCATGTGAAAGCTGGACAATGAAAAAAGAAGACAGAAGAACAATTGATGCATTCAAATTATAGTGTTGGTGAAGAATACTGAGTATACTGTGAACTACCAAAAGAATGAACAAACCAGTTTTAGAAGAAATCCAACAATAATGCTCCTTGGAAGAAAGAATGGCAAGACTTTGGCTCTCTTACTTTTGACGCATCATCAGAGAAGACCAATTGCCAGAAAAGGACATCATGTTTGGTAGAGCAGAAGATCACCGAAAATGAGGGAAACCCTCAATGAAATGGATTGACACACTAGCCACAACAATGGACTCAAACATACCACCTATCATGAAGACGGTGCAGGACTGAGCCATGTTTCGTTCTGTAATACATAAGGTCTCCATGAATTGGGACCTACTCGATGGCGACTAACAACAATAACAAGGGCTAGCCCTGTGCAATAAATGATCTATCACTTTGGACCAGGCCCTATCTTGTCCAGGTTAAATTCCCTTTCTACCCATCCCTACTGAAGTCCAACACATTTATTGAATGAAGCTACAGAATTTATATCAATTGTAGGAGATTTGTATGGTTGCAAGGTCCATTTCTAATATGATATGACAAAATTTTTAATTTAATTAAATGAACATACTAGGACGGTGCATTGTTATCTGGTTGTTAATGCATTATCAACACGTGTTGTAAAGGTGAATACAGCTTTGTGCTGTGATATATTTGCTTCTCTGCGTATTACTCATATTTTAATAGGGACATCTGGAGAATACTGAAAAACTAGTCCACATAGGACCAGGCAGTTTACAACATGAACAGGGATGTCAAATGTCAGTACATGGACGATAATAAGCTTGATTTCCCAAAATACAGGTTGGCACCCACCCCCCAGCCCCTGAGAGAGTCTTGATCAATAGGACTGAGGTAGAGCCCAAATAATTTGTACTTTTTGAAATATCTCTTATTAATAAGGTTTCATAGTTAGTGAAGAATTACTGCCCCATAGAGCAAGTGATGAACTTTCTGTCAATGTTTATGATCAAGAATACGGGAAATTTATGGGAAAGATCTTTCCTGAAAGAAACCAAAATAGTTTGGGAAAAAATGACTTTTTAATGTCCTACATAAAAAAGAATATTAAGGACCAACTTCTCTCCCTTAGCCTCCCCATTCTTTCCACCATGTAATCATGAAAACCCATCCCAAATAGAAAATAATGTTCAATATTTGATTTATTTTCTGTGTTGTATGGTGTGATGGTTAAGATTGTGTGTCAAATTGCAAAGGCCAAAAGTCTGTTAATTGGGGAAAAGACAGTCTCTTTAACAAACGGTGCTGCCATAACTGTGTATCCATCTGCAAAAAACTGAAACAAGACCCATACATCACACCATGCACAAAAACTAACTCAGAATGGATCAAAGACTTAAATATAAAATCAAAAATGATAAAGATCATGGAAGAAAAAGTAGGGACAATGCTAGAAGCCCTAGTACATGGCATAAACAGAACATGAACCATAAGTAACAATGCATAAGTACCAGAAGAGAGATTAGATAACTGGGAGTATCTAAAAATCAAACAGTTATACTCATCAAAAGACTTTACCAAAAGAGTAAAAATACTACCTACAGACTGGGAAAAAAATTTTGATATGACAAATTCAATCAACATCTAATCTCTAAATATACAAGATACTGCAAAACCTCAACAACAGAAAGACAAATAACCCAATTAAAAAATGGGCAAAGTATATCAGAAGGCACTTCACCAAAGAAGACATTCAGGCAGCTAACAGACACATGAAGAAATGCTTATGATCATTAGCCATTAGAGAAATGCAAATCAAAACTACAATGAGATATCATCTCACCCCAACAAGGCTAGCATTTATCCAAAAAACACAAAATAATAAATATTGGAGAGGTTGTGGAGAGACTGGAACACTCATACACTGTTGGTGGGAATGTAAAATGGTACAACCCCTTTGGAAATCGATTTGGTGCTTCCTTAAAAAGCTAGAAATAGAAGTACCATATGATCCAGCAATTCTACTTCTTGGAATATGTCCTAGAGAAATAAGAGCTGTCACATGAATAGATATATGCACACCCATGTTCATTGCAGCACTGCTCACAATAGCAAAAAGATGGAAACAACCTAGGTGCCCACCAATGGGTGAATATTCACACAATGGTATATTCACACAATGGAATACTACACAATGATAAAGAACAACGATGAAGCAGTGAAACATCGTATAACATGGATTGAATGGGCCTTATGCTGAGCGACTTTAGTCAGTCACAGAAGGACAAATATAAGACTACTATTATAAGAACTCAAGAAAAGGTTTAAACACAAAAGAAAACATTCTTTAATGGTTACGAGGGTGGGGAGGGAGGGTGAGGGTTATTTACTAACTAGATAGTAGACAAGAATTGTCTTAGGTGAAGGGAAGGACAGCACACACTACAGGGCAAGTCAGCACAACTGAACAAAACCAAAGCTAAGAAGTTTCCTGAATACAACCAAACACTTTTGAGGGACAGAGTAGCAGGGGTAGGGTTCTGGGGACCATGCTTTCAGGGGACATCTTGGTCAATTGGCATAACAAAGTTTTTGAAGAAAATGTTCTGCATCCTACTTTGGTGAGTGGCATCTGGGGTCTTAAAAGCTAGCAAGCGGCCATCTAAGATGCATCAATTGGTCCCAACCACCTGGAAGAAAGGAGAATGAAGAACACCAAAGATACAAGGAAAGTATTAGCCCAAGAGACAGAAAGGGCCTCATAAACCAGAGACTTCATTAGCCTGAGACCAGAAGAACTGGATGGTGCCCAGCTACTACCAATGACCACCCTGACAGGGTATACAACAGAGAGTCCCTGATGGAGCAGGAGAAAGGTGGGGTACAGAACTCAAATTCTAGTAAGAAGACCAGACTTAATGGTCTGACTGAGGCTGGAGGAACCCCAGAAAGCATGGCCCCCAGACTCTCTGTCAACCCAGTACTAAAACAATTTCCAAGGCCAATTCTTCAGACAAAGATTGGACTGGACTTTGGGACATAAAATGATACTCGTGAAGAGTCTGTTTCTTGGCGCAACTAGATACATGAGACTAAATGGGCAGCTTCTGTCTGGAGGTGAGATGAGAAGGCAGAGAGGGTTAGGAGCTGGTTGGATGGACATGGGAAATCAGGGGTGGAGAGGAGAAGTGTGCTGTCACAGTATGGGGAGAGCAATTGGGGTCACATAACAATGTATGTATAAATTTTTGTATGAGAGACTAACTTGAAATGTAAACTTCAACTACAGCAATAAAAAAATAAATAAATAAAAAATCATCTATGAGACCAAACAGTCAACAATTACTTTAAAACAAGGATGAGATGATAAGGGGGCAGGGAAACTAGATTCATGAAAATAAAAAAAAAACAGAATGGAAATAATGAGAATGTTCATGCATTGTGAAGAATATAACCAGTGCCATTGAACAATTTGTGTAGAAATTGTTGAATGGTAACCTAAACCTTCACTGAAAACACAATAAATATCATTAAACAAACAAACAAACAAAAAAGATTGTGTGTCAACTTGGCTGGGCCATAATTCTCAATGGTTTGGCAGTTGTATGATGTTGTGATCGCTTGCATGTTGAGATTTGATATTATGTTACCTCCCCCATCATGGGATCTGCTGTGATTAGCCAATCAGTTGAAAGAGTTTCCTTGGGTGTGTGGCCTGCATCAAATATAAATGGACATTCTGGCAAGGCTCGGGGGCTTTTTGCTCTCTTTGGATCCTGCAGCTCGCTCCTGTTCATCTGACTTTCAGTTCTTGGGACTTGAACTAGCAACTTACTTGAGGTCTTGCCTGCATTGAGCATTGCAATGTTTATGTAATAAAGATTTATTTTCTGGGAAGAGATAATGAAATAAAATTCATGGTTTTGAACACAGAAAGGGGGCAAGCATACTACAGCATATTGAAGATGTCCATTAGAAGACTATAAAAGAGGTGACACAGTCAGAACATTAGCTCACAAAGGAGTAGCAGACAAATGCTATGGTATTGTATGGTGTCCTAGAGTGATCAGGAAAGGGTTCATAAAAGAGATGGGAATAAAGCTGAAGTTTGAAGGGTGGGTGGGAATCTGCTAGATAGAAAATAATGAATGCCAGATGAGTGGTTGCAACAAAGGGACCTGTCTGGGAACAGCTGGGTAGGTGGTAAATGTAAAGGAGTAATTGGAAATAAAATTGGGACGGTATTATGACTTCATGGTGCCGTGGCGATGCAGTGGTTAAGCACTCAGTTGCTAACTGAAAGGTTAGTGGTTTGAACCCACTGGCTGCTCCAGGGAGAAACATGTGGCAGTCCGCTTTTGTAAAGATTACAGCCTTAGAAACCCCATGGGGCAGTTCTAGTCTGCACTATAGGGTCATTATGAGTCGGAATCAACTCAACGGCAATGGGTAGTATAACTTCTATGAAACAAGCAAAAAAAAAATTTCAAACCTGGTTTAAAAAAGTGGGGATTATTGGATTATTGTGTCTTAAAATTCTGGGGGTAGGATTTACTTCAGGCATGCCTTATTAGGGCCTGAAATGTCCAGGACCTTGTTTCTCTGATACTGTTTCTAGACTGTATCCCAGGGTTTGTTTCATTCTCAGATCATAGTCTTACATCTTTCACTACCAAATCCAGGAGGTACAAGAATCTCTTAAGTAAATTCCATGGAAGGGAAATAAAACTCTTCATCCTAAAAGCTCCAGCACACATCTCTAAATGGCTTACCTGACTATATCTTAGCCAGTTACTTGTGGTTAGAGAGAATGGGATATATTGAATGGATTATGCCAATCATCCCATTCTTAAAACTGTCATTGTAATACACTCACCTGAACTAATGAAAATGAGAATGAAATGAATTTATCAAAGGAAATCAAGGTATTGTTAATGGAAGCAGTGTGGAATAGATAGTGAAAAGTCAACCACCAGATGTCCTCCATAGGTAGATATATTGGGCCAGATCTATAATGTAGTGAGTGAGGAAGTTTAGATGGTTTTCAGTAGAATTATAATCTGATGAAAAGAGTAATGAAAAAGCATAACATTCAGATATCCTATATGCAGGGAATTCTACTACTGGGTAATTTACCAAGGGAAACTCTTGTACATGTACAGTAGGAGATGTACAATAATACCCATAGCAGCATTATTCATAATAGCAAAATTGAAAGCTATCTAAATGGCAATCAAGACAAAAGTAGATGAACAATTTGTTGTATATTCACAAAATGATACCACAGTCAAAATGAATAAACTATAGCAACATGAAACAATACGGATAAATCTTAATAATAAATTGTTAAGTAAAAAGATGAATTCTGAAAGATTATAAAGTCATTTTGTAAAGTTAAAAACAATGAATTTTTAAAATGTATCATTTTTAAGAATAATATGAATGCAAAAAAATTGTATAAAAAGAGAAGAGACAGGAAATAAATGAATAAGTGATATAGATGGCAATGTTATATGATTTGGTAAAAATAAAGCAGTATAAGATGATAGAGCATACTGGGATGGAGATGTTGCAATACCGTTTTACATATGATGGTGATCAAAGTCTTCTCTTAGAAGGGATATTTGAGCAGAGAATGAATGGAAGTGAAGGAGCAAGCCATGTGGATGACAAGGTAGAAGTCTGTTCAGGGCAGAGTGAGCAGTAAATGCAAAGCCCTGTAGTAGGAGTACACTGGGTGTATTCCAAGAACTTCAGTGAAGGCTGTGTTGCTGAAGTGGAGAGGGTACAAGGAAGAATGGGCGGATATAAGATCAAAATGATAGAGGAAGGTAAAGATCATACAGGGCTATCAAAACCATTATAAGGACTTGGCTAATAAAATCGGTAAGATAGGAATCCATTGGAGAGTTTTGAGCAGAGGGGTGCCATATGTTTTAAAGAATCACTCTAGCTGCTTTGTGAAGAAAGGTGAAGAGAAAGTCAAGATTGGATCAGGAGAGGAGATATCAGTTAGAAAGCTTTAAAGCCATCCAAGTGAAGGATAATGGCGCCCTGTGAAAGGATGATTGATATGGTTGTCTATGATTTGGGGAAAAGTATTCCAAAATTTAGTGGTTTATAACAACCACCGTTTTATTATATCTCACAGTTTTGTGGGTCGAGGATAGCGGTAGGGCTCTCAGCTGGGCACTTCTTCATGTGGAGCCAAGTAGGATCATTTGAAGGTATTCAGCTGGTGGCTGTCTGGTTTGGAGTATCCAAGATAGCTTCACAACATTCTTGGTGCCTTGGTGGGATATCCTTCCAGGCTGGGTTTAGTTGAGGCCCCCTCTCCTTCCATGTAGTCTCAGGGCCTTTCCACATGGTCTTTATAGTTTAGTAGCCAGACTGCTTACCTGGAAGTTTAGGACTTCAAGAGTGAGTATCCTAAGAGGCAGGAAATGGAAGCTGCCGTTCTCCTAAAGTCTGGTTTCAGATACTGGCACAACATCACTTCTGTCATATTCGGTTGGTCAAAGCCATCACAGATCCCAGCTTAAGTCCAGAAGAGGGGCTTTAAACTCCATCTCATTATTGGAGGAGTGTCCAAAAAATTGTGACCATCTATAACTTGCCACGGTAAAAGAGGTGCAGGCCATGAGAAGTGATTGAATTCTATGTAAAATTTCAATTAATAGTCTGTAGGTTTCGTTGATGGATTAGATATGGCATTTGAGAGAAAAAGAAGAATCTAGATGGCCCCATGGGTTTTTATATAAACAACTACAAGAATGGAATTTCCATTTTCTGAGTTAAGGAAAACTGTGGGAAGAAAAATCAGAAATTTCATTTTGTACGTGTTAAGTTTAAGTTGCCTGTAAGATATCCAAGTGTACATATGGAGTAGGCTGTTAGATATACCAGTTGGGAGTTCAGGAGAGAGGTCTAGGCTGAGAGCTATTTGCATATAGATGGTATTTAAATTAATGGGACTGGATAAGTTTCATTTAGGAAGGAGAGTAGGTGGAGAAGAGGAGAAATCTAATTAATGAGCTCAAGAGGAGTTTAAATGTTAGAGATTATGAAAATGAGGGGGAACTAGCAATGAAACCAAGAAAGCGTAGATCTTAAAGTAGAAGAACCAAGGGAGAGTGATGTCTAGAAAGCCTAGTGAAAGTATTTGAAGCTCCTTTTTGAGTGATAGGAACAAAGGCCTGAATGTAGAAGCTTCAAGACAGCATGCAAGGAGAGGAAGTGGAGAGAACTAGTATGAACAAAATCCATAATACACTTTCCAGTACACCTCTTGTCTGCCAAAATGAAATGCCTCTATCCTCATTCTTGGCCTCTATGTCTGAACAGAAGATCCAGGCAAATGGAGGGCCCCAGACATTTGTATCCACTTAAAGGCAATTGCTAAAGCTAAAGTCTGTGACTTGAAGCCTTCAACTTAAATAATGTTGACTAGAATTGTTTCTGGCCATTGAGGATGTTTTTGTCTGTCTCCCTCTTGCAATCCGTTAAACCAGAAGGGCTTTATTTTCAACTAAATATCCAGAAGGTGTCATCACTTTGAGGTAAAATGCATGTTTGGAAATGTTTTCTTGCTATTATGTCAAAATGGCAAAATGAATAAATTCCAATTTTGAGCCTATGAGAAAAAAATTGAATCTGAAAGCCTTTGAACGTATACTTCCCCTCTGGCCATAGTTCACACCATTATCTGTTGTTTTATTAATACTTCCTGCCTGGCCTCTGGAGGCATTTGAGTTAGACCTGTTGATTTCATTGTGGCAATGCTGTAGAGTAGGTCTTGAAGGAGAAGAACCAAGGGAAAGTATAGGTCTTAAAGTAGAAGAACCACAGTCTACAGACTAAGTTAGGAAAACTTTTAGAAGGAGCACAGCTAGCCTGGAGGTCATTGAACTAGCAGAGAGGATCCCTGAGTTCCTGGCCTGCCTCTGCTACTCACTGAATGATGATGATGGCAATGATGGTAATGGTGATAATATCAACCTCAACAACTACAGCAAAAGAGGTACTGTGCTAATTATGCTATACATACTACTCAAATAATTTTTCCTACAAATTGAGGTAGGTGTTATTGAGGTAGATAAAGTGTTAACCATTTTACAGATAAGGAAATTGAGGCTTAATGATGTTAAATACCTTGTTCAATGTCACACAGCTATTCTGTGACAGAATCAACAGGAGGAGCTGGCAGAATCCAGAGCCCATAATGTTGAGCTTTAATTTGATCTAAATGAAGTAAGGATAATAACAACTGGACTACTTACACCAGACTGTGAGAAACAGCTAGAAATATACATACATACACATTTAAAACTATAAAGCACAGTATTATTTTGAGACAATGACTGCACTGAAGCTTGCAATATGTTAGTTTGACCCTTTGGTTCACCCATTTTTATACGGTTGGTGGTTTGTAATAAGTTTACATTGGTCTTCTCTTTAATGTTCCCAGATTTCTAATTTCAACAAAATAGAATGCCAAGTTTAAGTGTCTTGCCTTTCAGTCTTTCATATCTAAAGCCCAATGATTTATGTGTTCCTTTTTCTATAAAAAATAAGCCACATATTAATAATTAGGGAATACAAACTTTATAGCAGTTTTTAAGAATATTTTTGACTTGCCGAGTTTTAATTATTCTCAATTCAATTATATCCCATTGTTTTTAAGCTAAAAAGAGCAAAGGTTAAAGATGCATATGTAGGATTTAAAAATATACAAATGGAGATGGAGCCAATATGGTACTATAGACAGAAGCACCATACCATCCGTCTACAGCAAAGGCCCAAAAAACTGCAAAAAACAGATACAAGCATTAGTCCTGGAACCCTAAGCATCAAATGAAGGAATAAACAACTCAGTCAAGCACCGAATGGAATAAGAAACTGACAGAGAACAGAGAATGAGTAGAGCTACAGAGTGGTCCCCTACCAGCTAACATGACACAAATTCGTCATCTTGGACTATAGCCACCAAGGAATGCAGACAGGGAGTATGGGAAGGCAACTTCACAGAGCTCCCAACAGGAGACAGAGTACCCAGTAACCAGGGGTACATGTTTTACCACCCCCTACCCTTCTTCCTTGTTCGAGACCTCCACCACTTTCCAGCAGGCCACAGTTGCTAGCCGGAGAGACATCAGCTCGCTGCCGCGCAGATTTGCCGTCTTGAACCTCAGCCACCAAGGACTGCAGAAAAGGAGTACGAGAACGCAACACCACAGAGCTCATAATAGGAGGCAGAGCACCCGGCCCTGTGCTGCATCTGCCCCTTCCTGACAGACTATGCTGTGCTGCTCAGTGATAGAGACATCAGCTTGCTGCCACCCCCATTCTGCCCTTCCCCAAATGGCTGGCTCACTCAGCACTATATTTATTTTTGTTGTTGTTGTTATTTTTGTTTTTTTCTCTCTCTTTCCCTTCCTTCCTTTCTTTTCTCCTGCTCACCTGGCCCCAAGTGCCGCCCATGCCCCTTCTCAAGAGGCCGATCTGCACCACTCAGCTAGAGAGACATAGCACACAGCCTTGCCACGTCTGCCCCACCCCCACCAGCTGAATCCTACCTTGCCACCATTTTATTTACTTTTTCCTTCATTTTTTTTTTGCTTCTGTTTCTCTCCTTTCTCTTACTAACTTGGATCCACACATAACATCTTCTCCCTTCTCTCCTGCCTATCTGCACCATGCACTGAGCACCACACCCCCCAGTAGCACAGGCATGGACCACCAGACCCAATCATGCACTGCCCCCTGGTCCCACCCTACAGGCCCCAGTACATACTGCAAATGACTAATCCCAGTCCCTACCCCCTACCCCCATGGACCTGACCTGCTGCACCATAGCTAAGCAACTGGCCCTGTCCAGCTGGACAAGGTGGTGAGAAGTAGTGTAACCACAGATGAACAAGCAACAAAGCACACCCAGCCCACCTGCCCAGACATAACCAAATAAAACAAAAAAGCAGGATGAAACAAACATATCTACAATCAATAAATGAAGAAAATAATTCCTGAATGTCCCAAAGACAGCAAATATCAGAACATATTTAAAAAAACAGGACAGATGGCTCCAAAAAGTGACCAAAAGTAAACACCAGATGGCCTTATGGGAGAAGAAAAGGCACTGGAACTACCTGTCAGGGAATTCAAAACTCTAATATTCAAGGCTTTCCAAGAGATGAAAGAAAACACAGACTTAAATAAAGAAAAAATAGACAGAATCATGAAAAATACAGACAAAATCAGGGAAAACACAAAGCAATGCAAGAATTCAGGAAAATAATACAGGAACAAAATGTTGAAATAACCAAACAACTAGATATCATACAAAAACAGCAATTAAAAATCCAAATATAAACAAGATCTCAGAAATAGGCAGTGTAATAGAAAGTTTTAGGAGTAAATTTGAAACAATGGAGACAGGATCAGTGAAATTGAAGACAAATCCTTGGATACCACTTTGTTTGAAGAAAAATCAGAGCATAGAATGAAGAAAAATGAAGAAACCCTAAGAATGATGTGTGATACAATCTAAAGCAAAGATATGCGTGTGATCACAGGTCCAGAATGGGGAGAAAATGGAAAACACAGAGAGGATCATTGAAGATTTGCTGAGAGAAAACTTCCCCAATATCATGAAAGATGAAAAGCTGGACATCCAAGAAGGTCAACAAACCTCATATAGGATAGACCCCAAAAGAAAATCACCAATAATTACAATTGCCAAAATCAAAGACAAAGAAAGAATCCTAAGAGCAACTTGAGAAAAATGAAAAGTCACATACAAAAGGGAAACAGTAAGACTAAGCTCTGATTACTCAGGAGAAACCATGCAGGCAAGAAAGCAATGGGATGACATATAAAATCTTGAAAGAAAAAAACTGCCAACCAAGAATAATATATCCTGCAAAAATCTTGCTAAAATGTGATGGCAAAATTAGGACATTTCCAGATAAACAGAAATTAAGGGAATATGTAAAAACCAAACCAAACTTACAAGAACTATTAATGGGAGTCCTTCAGTTAGAGACCAACAACATCAGACGACAATCTGAATCTAGGACACAGGAGAGCATCAGCCAGATACCAACCTAGGTAATGAACTCTCAAGGATAAAAGAAAACTAAAAGATGTACAACAGAGAACCAGAAAGGTCAATATGTAAATGATAACAATGTGAGAATAATAAAAGAAGGAATACACTGGGTAGGAATAGAACTTTCAAATGGAGAAGAAATTAAGGTGGTATCAAGTAATAAAAGACTGGTTTAAACATAGGAAGATAGGGGTAAATTTCAAGGTAACCACAAAAAGAGTTAACAAACCTACTCATCAAAATAAAAAGAAAAACATAAAGTATCAATAAACACAAAATCTAAAAAATGAAACAAACAAACAGGAAATCCACAAACAAAAGAAATTCAGCATAGGAGAGTACAAGGAACAAAGAAAATGTCAGCACCACAAAAAAAAAGAAAAGGCACTACAAAACAGCAGCAATAAACTCACAGCTGTCAATAATCACACTGAATGTAAATGGCTTAAATGCACGCATAAAGAGACAGAGAGGTACAGAATGGATTAAAAAACAGGACCCATCAATATGCTGTCTGTAAGAGACACACCTTAGAAACACGGACATAAATATATTAAAAAATCAAAGAATGGAAAAAATATATCTAGCGAAGCAGCTACCAAAAAAGAGCAGGATTGGCAATACTAATCTCACATAAAATAGACTTTAAAACAAAATCCAGCATAAAAGACAAGGAAAGACATCATATAATGATTAAAGGAACAATCCACCATGAGGCCACAACCATAATAAATATCTACGCACCCAATGACAGGGCTCCAAAATACATAAAACAAACTCTAACAGCACTGAAAAGAGAAATAGACAGTTCCA
>NW_004443983.1:336667-360618 GCF_000243295.1 Trichechus manatus latirostris | reverse complement strand
TAAATATCTACGCACCCAATGACAGGGCTCCAAAATACATAAAACAAACTCTAACAGCACTGAAAAGAGAAATAGACAGTTCCACAATAATAGTAGGAGACTTCGACGCAATACTCTCAGTAAAGGACAGAAAATCTAGAAAGAAACTCAACAAAGTTACAGAAGATCTGAAGGACACAATCAACCAACTTGACCTCATAGACATATATAAAACACTCTACATAACAACAGCAAAGTACACATTCTTTTCCAACATACATGGAATGTTCTCCAGAATAGACCACATCTTAGGACAAAAAGCAACCCTCAAAAAAATCCAAAACATTGAAATAATACAAAGCATCTTCTCTGATCATGACACCATCAAAGTAGAAGTTAATAACAGGAAGAGCAAGGAAAAAAAAAATCAATTACATGGAAACTGAATAACACCTTGTTTAAAAACCACTGGGTAATAGAAGAAATCAAAGATGGAATAAAAAAATTCCTAGAATCAAACGAGAATGAAAACACATCATACCAAAACACTTGGGACACGACAAAGGCAGTGTTCAGAGGTCAATTTATAGTAGTAGATGCATATATCAAAAAAGAAGAAAGGGATAAAATCAAAACAGTAGTTACACAACTTGAATAAATAGAACGAGAACAGCAAAAAAAGCCAACATCCACTAGAATAAAGGAAACAATAAAGATCAGAGTAGAAATAAATGAAATAGAGAATAGAAAAACAATAGAAAGAATCAACAAAAGCAAAAGTTGGTTCTTTGAAAGGATCAACAAAATCAACAAACCGCTGGCCAAACTGACAAAAGAAAAAGAGGAAAGGGCACAGATAACCCGAATAAGAAATAAAATGGGGGACATTGCAGCAGACCCAACTGAAATAAAAAGCATCATAACAGAGTATTATGAAAAACTATACTCCAACAAATTTGAAAACCTAGAGGAAATGGACAAATTTCTCGAAACACACTACCTACCTAAACTAACAGAAATAAGGTCGAAAATCTGAAAAGACCAATAAAACAGAAGAGATTGAAAAAGTAATTTAAAAGAACTCCCAACAAAAAAAAGCCCTGGCCTAGGTGGCTTCACTGGAGAAGTCTACCGAACATTCATAGAAGAGCTTGTACACAGTAAAAACAAACCATTGCAGTCGACTCGATTCTGACCCATAGTGACCCTAAAGGACAGAGTAGAAGTGTCCTGTAGGGTTTCCAAGGGGCACCTGGTGTATTCGAACTGCTGACCTTTTGGTTAGCAGCCTTAGCTGTTAACCACTATGCCACCAGGCTACTACTCAGACTATTTCAGAACATAGAAAATGAAGGGATACTTCCACATTCATTCTATGAAGCCAGCATAACCCTGATATCAAAACCAGGCAAAGATACCACAAAAAAAAAAAAGAAAGAAAATTACAGGCCAATATCTCTCATGAATATAGATGCAAAAATTCTCAACAAATTTCTAGCCAATAGAATTCAGCATCATATAAAATAATAATACCCCATGACCAAGTGGGATTCATACCAGGTATACAAGAAAGGTTCCACATTAGAAAATCAATCAATGTAATCCACCACATAAATAAAACAAAAGAATCACGTGATCATCTCAATCAATGCAGTAAAGGCATTCGGCAAAGCCCAACACCCATTCCTGATAGACACTCTCAATAAAATAGGTATAGAAGGGAGATTCCTTAACATAATAAAGGGCATCTATACAAAACCAACAGCCAACATCATTCTTAATGAAGAGAGGCTGAAAACATTCCCCTTGAGAACAGGAACAAGGCAAGGATGTCCTTTATCACCACTCCTATTTAACATTGTGCTGAAAGTCCTAGCTAGAGCAATAAGGCAAGAAAAAGAAAGGGCATCCAAATTAGTAAGGGAAGAAGTAAAACTGTCCCTGTTTGCAGATGATATGATGCTATACATAGAGAACCCAAAAGACTCCACAAGAAAACTACTTTAACTAACAGAAAGATTCAGCAGAGTAGCAGGATACAAGATAAACATACAAAAATCAGTTAGATTCCTATACACCACTAAAGAGAACTATGAAAAAAAAAATCAGGAAAGTGATACCATTTATAATAGCCCCTAAAAAAGTAAAATACTTAGGAATAAATCTAACTAGGTATATAAAAGACCTATACAAAGAACACTACAAAACACTACTGCAAGAAACCAAAAGAGACCTACATAAATGGAAAAACATACCATGCTCATACATATGTAGAGTCAGCATGGTGAAAATTTCAGTTCTACCCAAAGCAATTTACAAATGCAATGCAATCCTGATCCAAATACCAAGAGCATTCTTTAATGAGATGGAAAAACTAATAATTAACTTTACGTGGAAAGGGAAGAGGCTGTGGATAAGTAAAGCACTAATGAAGAAGAATAAATTCAACTTTTTATACATGTACAATTTATTAACAGCAATTACTTTAATTGGCTGTGCAACCCTACCCTTAATACAGTTTTTCCATCACTGTAAATGGAAACTCAGTGCACCATAAGCAATACCCCCCCCTTTTCCCCTCCCTCCCACCTCTGGTAACTACTAATGAACTTTGGTCTCTGTTAATTTGCCTGTTCTTCTCTTTTTATGTAAGTGAGGTCATACAATATTTGCCCTTTTGTGATTGACTTATTTCACTCAGCATAATGTCTTCAAGCTCCTTCCATGTTGTAGCATGTGAATACTTCATTTCTCTTATTGACTGAGTAGTATTCTGTTTTATGGATGTACCGTATTTTGTTTATCCATTCATCCGTTGATGGGCATTTAGATTGTTTCCACTTTTGGGCTATTCTGAATAGTGCTGCAGTGAACACTGGTGTACAAGTATCTGTCGGAGTCTCTGCTTTCAATTCTTTTGGGTATATACATAGGATTGGAATTGTTGGGTCATATGGTAGTTCTATTTTTAGTGTTTTGAGGAACCACCACATTGTTTTATACAATGGCTTCATCATTTTACATTCCCACCAACAGTGGATAAGAATTCCAATTTCCCATATCCTCGCCAATGTATATTATTTTCTGTTTCTTTTTAAAATCCTACAAAACTTATTTTAGCCATCCTACCAAAAAAAAAAATACTAAGCCCGTTCTTGTTGAGTTGATTCTGACTCATAGGGACCCTATAGGGCAGAGTAGAACTGCCCCATAGGGTTTCCAAGGAGTGGCTGGTGGATTTAAATTGCCAACCTGGTGGTTAGCAGCTGAGCTCGTAACCACTTCACCACTGGGGCTCCATAGTGACCATAGTGGGAGTAAAATGGTATCTCATTGTGGGTTTGATTTACATCTCTTTGATGGTGAATGACGCTAGCATCTTTTCATGTGTTTGGTGGCCATTTGAATGTCCTTTTTGGTGAAATGTCTGTCTTAGTCTGGGTTCTCTATAGAAGCAAAACTAGTAAAGCGTATAAATGTATATAGAGAGATATTTATATCAAGGAAACGGCTCACACATTTGTTAAGGCTAGAACGTCCCAAGTCCGTGTATGAGGGTAGAGGCCTCTCCCAAGTCATGCAGCCGGAGAAGCTGGTGAACCCAAGGTTGACAGGTCGGAGAGCAGGGCTCCTGCTCACAGGCTGTGAAGGTTGATGAATTCCAAGATCAACAGGTAAGCTGCTAGCTCAAGTCCCAGGAACCGGAGGTGAGACAAGAGGCAGCTGCCGGGTCTGGAACAAGCCAAAAACTTTGGCAAGGTGAGCAGGAAGGAAGTAGCCAGCGACGGGCTGAGAGTTGAAGGCTGAGGGGGCAGTGAGCTGCCACAGGCCCCACCCCCACCAGTACCACTCAGCAGATTCCATTATGGGGATGATCACATATCAAATTTCAACAGGGAATGATCACAATGTTATACAACTGCCAAAACACTGAGAATCATGGCTTAGCCATGTTGATTACAATCTTAACCATCACACTATTTAAGTCCTTTTCCCATTTTTTGATTGGGTTATTTACCCTTTTCTTGTTAGTTGTTGAACCAGATATTTTTATCTATTAAGTGTTTATTTCGTTTTTCCCCTTTGTTAACTTATTTTACAAGGAAAAAAGAAGAACTTTTCATGAGAATATTAAACTTCATCTTAATCAATGCATTAGTCAAATGTGTAAAAGAAGAATGAAGTATGTTAATGTTAATATGCAAATTCTATACCTTTTATGTGTCAGTTGTATTTCATGGTAATGTACTCTTCACTAAGCATAGCTGTATATCAGAAAAAAATTCATTATCCGTTTTCCACTAATTTTACAACAACCTGAATACGAAACTATTTTAAAAGATTGGTTTTTCTATGCTGACAGATCAGATTACTTTTTTTTTCTTTAATGAAGGGTGAATTCCAGGAAATTGTTCAAATGGGTGAATAATTGCATATTCTTGTGAGTTCTAACTAATATGATTAACATACAACTGTATATAGCCACCTTTAAAGACAAAAGCAGTATGTGTTCCAAGGATGTACTTTGAGAGTTTAACAAAAACATCCAGACCCTAAGGTTTTTGCATTTTTATCTCAGGTCTCCTTGTTTAAAACCTTGAAGTGTTCACACCAAGAAGTCACTAGCAAATGACTAGTTAGCAGAGGCTGTAAACTTTGCAAAATATACAAGCTAGACAGAGACTGTTTTATTGAGGTCTGGGGGATAACCTTGGCCCACCCATCATCCTCACTGACAGTACATTGATTTGCTCAGTTTTAGAAAATAAAATAGAGCAAATAAAAAATACAAGTTGTTTTCTTCAAGATAACTTTTAGTTGCATGGTTTTCTACTTTTATGAAATACTGACATCTTCCTGATACTTTGGGGAAACACCATTTCATGATCCACGCTTCCTGGAACTTTCGGCACATCTTTTTACACAAGTCAGTGCAGCATTCAAGACCACACAAATGTTTGCTTTGGATAGATAACATTTGATGTGCCTTCTGTGTCTGTTAGCAATACTCAACTTCTCTGAACTGAAGGAGAGGACAGAGAGAGGGGTGACAGGCAAGAGAGTGCCAAGTAGTAGCGCTCCTTTACAGAATAATGGCTGTGTGGCAGGCACAAGTCTAAGACCTTATTTCTGTTAATCTCATTTATTCATCCCAGCAATCAGAGATGGAGCTGCTGTTACTATGCTGATTTTTCTAGATGTGGAAACCTATGAGGTTAATAAATTATGTAAGTTTGCATTGCTAAAAAATGGCTAAGATAAGATTTAAGCCCAGATTTTTGGAATCCAGAGACCAAACCCTTAACTGATAAACTAACTTGTGACTGAAGACAAGAAACTGAATGCATAGAAAGAGGGAAGAAAGGTTAAAAAGGGAAGAGAAAATGAATTTAGAAAAATTGTGCCTTATTATAAAAGATACACCTTCTCATTATGAAAGATTGGGAAAAGTAACAGAAAATGTGGAAGAAAATGTTGGTTATAAATCCACAGTCCAAGGAACCTATCGTATATTTTTTTCATTGTGATACATAATATGAGTTTGAATATGAGTTTATATAGAGTTTTTTCACAATTTGTTATTAATCTCCTATCTCTTGATACCAATTTTATATGAAACTTTTAAATAGTTATTTCTTAAAATAATTTTTACTTTAGAAATGATGTGTTATATACTGTTATATAGTGCTGCTACAAATGAAAGGTAATTATAAAAAAATTATATTCTAAACATTTTTGCCCTTCACCTTTTGATTTTCCTTGTGATAAATTGTATAGTATGGGTTTTTAAGATAAAAACACCTCAATGTTATCTTTCCTGTAACTCTTTTATAGAAGCTTAGAATACTGATGAGGTGCTTTTCTACAACCATAATACAGTTTTTTTTTTTTTTTTAATTCTTCCTTAGCCTTTCCATCTAAACCTTCTACAGTACAGATTGTAAGTGTTCGAATGGAGATTTACTTTTCGCAGAGTAAGCGCTGTGTTCATAAACATTTTATCTATTTCATGTCATTCTTTATCACCTTTAGATTACTGATCAGGACAGCTGAGACTTCAAAGGTCATATTACTCAAATATAAATCCCATGGCTGACCTTGTTGTCAAGATCATCCATTGACCTCTGTCCAGCTGAGTCCAGAGAGATGGACAAAGCTTACTCTGATTTTTCTTTTACCTCTTGGAGGTGAGAGAAAGTGCCATGGCTTTCTCGAGATGAGACCTTGTTCACTGAACTTATATCCTGGCAAATGCAGTTCTAATTTCTAAAACTGTGTTTCTTGTTCTAGTTATACTACCATAATTTGGCTTCCTGAATTTGCATGTGTTTCATCACAATTAATACAGTTCTACATGGAATATTGGAATAGGATTATTTTTCTAGTTTTATGGCTGTGTTTTAAATTATAGGCATACCTTGAAGTTCCATATCTTCCTATTTTATCCTTCAAATAAATAATTTGCAGGTTTAATGTCCTGACCTCCTCTAACTGCAGATAACCACATATAATGAGTATAAGTGAGAGGCAGAGTAAAGCAAAGAACCAGCTCAGAAACAGCTGAAATACAATTATTGTAAATATAACTATAATTTTAAGTATACCTCAACTTATTAAGTACTGACATTTCTATTTAATCCTGTAGCAACCTAATGAGCTAGGTACAGTTATCACCTTCATTTTATATATGGGAAAACTGAGGTACATATGAAAAGATAAATAATTATCCATAAATGAAATGGACTTGTGTTGGCTTCAGGAGTTTGTTGTTTAGCTGCTTGGAGATGAGATCTTCTACCTGGGATAGTCCAGGAATGCTTTATAGAATATTGGTGGGTGTGTCTGTTGGTAGATGGATGAGTAGTGAGAGGTTTATGATGCCCTATGGTTTAATGGATCCAAAACCAAAGAAACCCAAACCTGATGCCATCGAGTCAATTCAGACTCATAGCGACCCTATAGGACAGAGTAGCACTGCCCCATAGGGTTTCTGAGGAGTGCATGGTAGATTCAAACAGCCGACCTTTTGGTTAGCAGCCATAGCTCTCAACCACTACGCCACCAGGGTTTCCATTTAATGCATAGAAGGGAGGTAATTCTAAAATGAAAGCTGAGTGAACAAAATGTACTTCAAAGGAGTGTTTTCCTGAGTCAAATAATTTGAATGGAGTCAAGGATTTATAAAAAGAGACTTAATTCAAATAAAAGGATGACGTCTTCATTGTGAGACAATAGAGAATATAGGGGTCTAAGGTTTACAGAACAGTGTATTCCCTGGCTAAAAGAATTCATATTTTATTAAAAACAAAAGAAATAAATTTAAATACCAAAAAACAAGGTAACAATAATAAACCTGTTGGAGAAATAAAATTGAAAGCGTAGACAGGCAAATACCGTGGAGGGCTTTAAAAAGACAATAATCTGGAGGCTTTTATCAAAAAATTAAAGACTTTGTATAGTACTTTCTGGATGATTTTCTTATTTCTTCCATAATGATAATAAGTATAAAGTTCAGAATGGTTATTTGCAGATAGTATGTCAATAAACCATTGCCCAGAGGGTATGGGAGGTTTCAGACTGCCTTAAGGCTAGTTGTGAACAGCCTTCCTAATTTATATTGCTTATTGATTTCTGCATAACAAATCACTCTAAAATGTGATTTGAAGGATCAATATTCATTCATTATCTCTCATGGTTTCTACAGGTCTTAGCTTAAAGACTCAAAGGCTGGGGCTTAGAATTATCTGTGGTTTCATTACTGAGAGATCTTTTGGTGGAGGCCTAGCAGTGGTTGTTGGTTGGTACACCCGCATGGAGCCTCTCTATGTAGCATGAGTTTCCTTATAACATGGTGGTTGTGTTCCAAGAGCAAGTGTCTCAAGGTATCTGAAGTCATTTTGCCTTTTATAATCTAGCCTCAGATGTCAGTCACACAGCACCACTCTCTCCTCATTCTGTTGGTTGAGGCAATTACAAAGGTGCACCCAGGTTTAAGGAAAAGGGAATATAGACCTCATGTCTCAGAGGATTGTCGGTGTTACATTTTAATAAAAGTATGTGGGAAGGTAGGTATGTGTGTGTGTATGTGTATGTGTCTCCATGATTGGAAAATACAATCTGCCATTCCATCTGAGGATTCTAAAAATGTACCAGAGCCTGACTCAACCAGGTAGGAAGCAATGAGTCACATTTGTCTCCTGGAGATATTTTATGAAGCATGGCAGGAGTTAAGCCAACTCACAAGGGGGTGCTTTATTTTGTCTCTCTTTAGCCTGTACATGTTGGTGAGTGTTTATACTTTGAAACCAGGAATTTGCTTTCTGGAACATGACTGGAAATTCACCTGAAAATGAGACAACTCTGTCAAGAATGGACACACAATTATTTGTAAATCTCATGGGATTTGGGCATGTTAAACTGATGAGCTTTAAGCTTAGTTGCTTAAGCTGAAGGTTGGTGAATGCTTTAGAGTGAGGTTTTTGTTGTTTGAGTGGAAACTACCTCACAACTATAGAACTGTGCACTCTTGAGTGCTGGGTGCCTGACCGCAGGATATATACTTGTTGCCTAATGTCATGGAGGGCTCTCAGCCTCTCTGGCAGAGCAGCTGCCATCCTTTAAGCATTTGACCAAGGTTGTCCCAGATAATCCAGGGATTTGAAGAAAGTCTCAAGGAGTGTCCTGACTTTTTTTTATTTGTTCAGCTCAACACTTATTAAATACCTGTTATGGATCAAGCACTATGCGTTATGATGAAAGTACAGAGTTGGACAAGGTCCTTTCTCTCCAGTAACATATCTACCGGAAGAAAAAGACATGCAAATACGCCACTTCACTACAGGATAGGAAGTGCCACAATAAAAGGTAAAAAGACAAGGAGGTTTTCCAGGCAGAGGGAAAGCACTAGAAAAGAATGGAGACAGATATCACAAGGGATTAATTATAAAGTATAGGATGAACAAGTGAGAAGTGATAGGAGTTGAGGCTTGTGAGGTAAATAGTATCCAGAACATAGAAAAAGAATTTATGATGAAAGAGAATTACCTGAACTGAATAGACCCAATGTCTTTACTTTCCTGTGTTTTGATCCAGAGTCTGCTTAAATAAAAACTATAAGCAGTTTTTATAAGGCGACATTAAAAATTATAAAATTTAAGAATTGGAACAAATCTTGGAGGTCATGTACTAGTTGTATAATTCTAGTTAAATACAGGGTAAAAATTGTTCTATAAAAGTAAAAGGATTTCAAGATCGAGTAATAGCCTGAAAAGTTAATTGCTAAAATTTTTTCTTGCTCTTACTCCTGAATTTTAAAAAGTATTTTATGAAAGCTATTTGTAATTAGTTATATTACATTATATTGCTTTTCTTTTTTTTCTTTTTTGACTTTTTATATTGCTTTTCTGTTCCACGTATGGTATCTAATATGATGCTTGAACAGTTTTTTTTTCTTTTTTTTTTAGATAGGCACACAAAAGATTTATCTTCA
Source organism: Trichechus manatus latirostris (assembly GCF_000243295.1). Classification (NCBI taxonomy): domain Eukaryota; kingdom Metazoa; phylum Chordata; class Mammalia; order Sirenia; family Trichechidae; genus Trichechus; species Trichechus manatus. The sequence continues at coordinate 351,149 of NW_004443983.1, read as the reverse complement.
TTTTACAGCAGAGAGAAGTGTATTTTGGATAGGATGTGAATAGCCCATAAGCTATCATGTTAGTAATTTGAACAACCAGGAGTAGTAATTATGACTTCTGACTTCAAATCTCATGTTCAAGATCAAGGTACTCCCTTACATAATAGCAGTCTTCTCCGTTTATTAAGAGCCTTCTCTGTTATAGGCCCTTTAGAGACTACTGTCATATGTTATCTCATTTGACCTTCCCAATGACCCCATGAGATAGGTGGCATCATAGGGAAACTGAGACTCAGACACAGATCATTTCCCTCATGGTCAGGACAGAGTGGGCTGAGTTGTGTCCTGTCAAATTCCAAGCCCCTGACTTCTGCCTCACCATGTAGGCCCTCAGTTGCAAAAGTACTCTCGCAAATAAAGCAGCAAAGTAATTGTACTTCCTCCATCTTCCATGTAGATGGGAGATGAAAGGTTCAATTGTTAAACAGTTTAAGAATCAATGGAATTTGAAATACTAAATAAGAACAAGACAGAAATGTCAATTCCACTTCTGTGCTTGATGAAAATGTGTTTTCCTATTACAGCGGACATAGTTTTTAAAATTGAAATTTAAAGTGATGGAACAGTGGCATTTACCACTGCACAATGCTGTAAGAAAATTTTGCGGATTTAGGAGAATGACGGACAATTTTTTTTTAAATTGTGCTTTAGGTGAAGGTTTACAGAGCAAATTAGTTTCCCATTCAATAGTTTATGTACACGTTGTCCTGTGACATTGGTTGCAATCCCTGCAAAGTATCAGCATTCTCCCCATTTCCACCCTGAGTTCTCCATTTCCATTCCTCAGGTTTTCCTACCCCTTCCTGCTTCTCATATTTGCTTTTGGGCAGATGTTACCCTTTTGATCTCATATAGATGATTGTTCTAAGGAGCACTTTCTTCATGGGTGGTACTGTTTATTTTATAGGCCTGTCTATTATTTGGCTGAAGGTGATCTCTGGGAATAGCGTCAGTTCCAATTTAGAAGGGAGTCTAAGGAAGGACAGTTTTTTTCTGTTTGGTTAATAATAAAGAGACTTTTCTCTTTCTTATCTTCCCTTCATACTGTAGATTATTTGTTTATTTCCTGCCTCCCCTAATATTGACATTCAAATTGTATTATTCAACACTTCAAGTTTGTGCTTTAGGCTGAGCATGTGATGTGTTTCAGGCGCTGTAAGCACATTAAAGTCAGCTCTGGAATCCCTGTCTTTGTGGATTTAACTCTCTGTATAGAGAAATAAAATACAAAAACATATTTTAGATTTATGTGCACATAATTGTCTTAATTTAAAATTTAATATTCACATGTATGTGAAATAATAGATATACTAGTATTTCCAGCTTAAAAAAAAGTATGTCTCTTATTTCAGCAGAGATACTCTATTAGTCTATTTAGAGGAAGGAAAGCACATGTATGTCTTTGTTTCACATGGGATAGTAAACTTTTCTAAAATAATATTTGTAAATTATATGCTTTAGTTTTAGCTTTATATTGCAAATATTAGTTCATCATTATACATCGACCCCAAATTCTGATAATGAACCTTCAAAGTGGGATTAAGATAGCCTTCTTTCTCTGTCCCTTATTTCTTTCCTTTTTAATAAATAGGGCAATCAAATCTTCCTTCTTTGTATAATTTACATATGGCTCATAGGTTATTCCTTCTTAATTCTAATAATGTTATTTTCTAGCAAGAACAGTCCCAGTAAACTTCCTATATTAGAAACTTTACTGCTTCCTGGCAATGTGACCTTGGGAAAATTACTTAACCTCTCTGCTTCCTGGTTGTTCAAATTTTCTCTTCTGTGAAATTAGGGATAATAATAAAACTCACTTCATAGGATTAAATGAGTTAGCTTTTTGTTTCAATAAATAATAAAAATCAAGCTCCTTAACCTCATTTTCAAGGCTTGCTATCTAAACTAAAGGCAGTTTCTGAAATGTGTCTTCTGCCCTGAAAAATGTGTGCTCCAATACTGGAACATGCCTCATTTTCTGAACGTTCCTTGTTGGCTTCCAACTTTTACAGTTTTGCAGATGCCACTCTCTTTAACTAGAATGCCCTCAACCTATATTCTACTTGTCACAGTTTATTGATATTTGATATAACCTAGCCTAGTTCCAGGAAGTTGTCATTGTTGGGTGCCTTCGTGTCAATTTCCACTCATAGTGACCTCATGTGACAGAGTAGAACTATCCCATGGTGTTTTGTAGATTGTAATCTTTACAGGGGCTTGGTGGTGTATTGGGTAAGAGCTCAGGCTTCTAACCAAAAAGTCAGCAGTTTGAATCCACCAGCCACTCCTTGGAAAACCTATGGGGCAGTTCTTCTCTGTCCTATGAGGTCGCTATGAGTCAGAATCGATTTGACAACAATGGGTTTGGTTTTCGGAATCTTTACAAGGGTAGATCGCCAGGTCTTTCTCTCTCAGAGCTGCTGGGTAGGTTCAAACTGCCAACCTTTCTTTTGGTTAGCAGCCAGGAGATTAACTGCTGTACCACCAGGGTTTCATAGTTCAGGATCCAAAAAAAACCCAAACCCATTGCTGTTGAGTCGATTCTGACTCATAGCAACCCTATAAGACAGAGTAGAGCTGCCCCATAGGATTTCTAAGGAGCGACTGGTGGATTCGAACTGCCGACGTTTTGGTTAGCAGCTGAGCTCTTAACCACTGAGCCACCAGGGCTCCTAGTTCAGGATAGTAACCATAAAGTCTCAAGGTATGGGAATGCCCAAACCAGCACAATATGTATTGTCCCCTCTCGTAGGATTAGTCTGAGACTATGAATTTAGAACAGCAATCTTTAGATCCGAAAGGCCACAAGCTGAAGAGAGAATGGATTCTGAACTTGCCAGCCAAGAAAGTAGATTATAACAGAGAGGAGTTTATGCTTATGTATTTGATGGTGGTTATGCCTTCCTTCTCTAATCAAGTTTACTTCTGTGTTAGTTAGCTTTTTGGATGTTCTCATCTAGGGTCTTTGCTAGTATTTTTGCTGCATATTTAAGACATGATTTTCAGAAAGCACTTAACCAGAAGAATATCTTTTTCATTTTTGTACTTGATGTCTCATTAAGAAATAGTGAGTGACTTGATAGAGACTTGCCTCTTCTGTGAGTTCCCCACAAGTGTTTTATCAGTAGTAGTTCCTTAATAAATATTTTATACTCATTTTGTATTGACAGGTAATATTTTATACTCATTCTATAATAACTGATAAATGTTAAAGTTTTGGAGAGATTTACATTTTTTAAAAAGCTTCAGGCTTTTGAGAGTTAGCTAATATACAGGTAGTCATGATTTATGATGGGGTTCCCTTCCAACGACTCCATCATAAGTTGGTTCTGACTTAAGTAGAATACCTGTTTTTTTTTTTTATTTTTCATTATTATAGCCTTTTATTATCAGTATCTTTATAAATCCAATCTTGGAACATCTGTGAGTGAACGTCTGAGGATGGTAACATCAGCAAATTACACACAGCAACATTGTATGTAGCACATATTGCTAACAATAAGTATGCCAAAAAAAAAAGTCATAAGTGCAGTTCCTTGTAACTTGAATACATCCTAAGTCGGGGACTGCCTGTACCTGGAATTCATAACAGCCAGATTGATGCTTGAACAGAGTTATAGGGAAACAGACAGATCTGGGTTCAGATCACTGTGTAGCTATCCCTAGATGTGTGACCTCCCCAAGGTAAGTTTCTATGATTATAAAATGGAGAAGGAAAATTATAAAATGGTTGTCATTAAGGTAGAATGCGACGTTGACTATAAAGTGATTAGCACAGTGCCTGACTTGTGATAAGGATTTAGCAAAGATTAGCTGTTATTATTATTATCAATAATAATGCATATATAAATTAAGAAGCCCTGGTGGCACAGTGGTTCAAGCGATGGACTGCTAACCGAAAGGCTGACAGTTCGAAACCATCAGTGGCTCCAAGGGAGAAAGATGTGGCAATCTACTTCCATAGAGATTTACAGCCTTGGAAACCCTATTGGGGTCACTATGAGTCGGAATTGAGTAGACGGCAGTGGGTTATGTATAAATTACTCATGATTATTCATGAAAGTACCAGTATATAGTACTACACAATAAAGAAAGCTTCTCTGATCTTCATTTATTGTGTAATTTCTATTCTTCAGATTTAATCAGATTTATTGTGTATGTGTCCTTTTTTATAGGAAATCCTTGATTTGCAGGTAAGAGAATATATATGTGTATACTGTGTGTGTGTCTATATAGATAGAGTAATTTATATATGTACATTATTATTGATATAAAAGCTAATATTTTAGAATATATATATACATATTTCTTTACTTGTTGTAATCATTGTATGAAAGGATATGTAAATATTTTTATAAATAGAATCCTAGATTGATTTGTGAGAAATAGACATCACATCTCTATTTTACAGTGTTTTTAGAATTATAAATTATTTATATAGTACAGAATGAAGTGTAAAATGTATTTTATTCAGTTAATTTAATACATGCATATAACTGATTTGGTGAACTGAAATACAAACAGAGTTTATATGTTCATTTGATTTCTTTTTTTCTGAATTATCTATATACTCTCCTTCTTTTGTCCCATAACAGCCTGTGTATTTTCAGTATCTTGGGTATATAAGTAGTGTAGGTTGATTTCAATATCAGGATTATAGGAGTTGCTATATAATATCATGGTCAAATTATTTTTAAAAATAGTAAACTCATATAAATTAATAGTGTTGTCAATAAATTACATAAAGGATCTTGGAATTTCTTATCTTGAACTTTTAAAATAGAAATTAAAGATCTAAGTTTTAGAAAGGTGTCTTTAAAAGACGTTAAAACAATAAAAGACATTAAAACAGCTTAAACCTTTGCAAGAGTAGCTCATGTTTCTATTTGATATAATAAGAGGAAAAGTCTAGGATTGCTGTCATAGCTTTCATTTTTTATGCATTACAACAGCTTGAATCTTTATAAGGTATATTGGATATCTATCACTTTCACGATCAAAATGTCAGAGAAGATAAGCTGTCATAACCAAAGCCTTACGTTGTGTTATAATTTAGTTATACATAATGATGATGATGTCATATCATCCTTCCATAAATTTTGGTAACAAACTAAACTTGTTGAAGTTATATGCTGCTTCAAAACACCCTCTTTCAAAAATAAATTTTAGAAGAAACTACTCTACTTATTAACATGAAAAATATTCCTATAGGTCTGGGGAAAGAAATACAGAATAACTCTTCGAGCTATGTTCTGCACAGTGGATGCTTAGTAAATGCTATTGACTGAATTGACGGTTGATGGAACCAGGTTGTAAAATGCTATATTCAAATCAGGTGTTTGTTTTTGTTTTGTTTTGACAGGTAATGCATCAACTGACATATTTATATAAAGTGTATGCATCATAGTAAGATTTTTCTTTTTAATATTGTGACTTTAGAAAAACATACTTTTGGCAAGTGATCAAACCATGATCTTTTGCAGTGGTTTATTTCCAAAGCAATTTAAAATACAACTGCTCTACAAATGATTTTTCTTTTCTTTGCTGCCCATTCTCTCTGTGATCCATACCTAGGAAGACCATTATTTATTGTTTAAACTGAGAAATATATCTCTATATCTTAGCTAATAATTGAATTTGAATTCTCATAATAATGGTTATTTTATAAGACATGCTACAGATTTTGCTATATTATTAACATTTTATCAGCACACCTCCTATGTAATATTCTAGAATCTCAATAATAAATACTAACTTCTAAAGAGATATTAGTACTCTATTTTCTAGAGTAAAAGCGCTTGGCTGCTAACTGAAAGGTTGGCAGTTTAACTCCACCAGCCACTCCACAGGAGAAAAGAACTGGTGATCTGCTCCTGTAAAGATTTCAGCCTAGGAAACCCTATGGGGAATTTCTACTCTGTCCTTTAGGGTCACTGGGAGCTGGAATCGACTTGACAGAACACAACAACATGATATAATTAAAGCTAACCAAGTCTTTTACAGATGCAGAAACCTAAGCTACAATCTACTTAGTTTGTAATTTCCTTTTTTAATTACTGACTTGAAAAATCACCTTATTCCCAAAGAGCCTTAATGTGAATTTTTGATTTTCTTGTAAGAATCTTCTTTTTACCAGTGAGTGTCCATCTCTTTCACATAAATACTTTTAAGGGTTTTGGGTCTCTAATATTCCTTTATCTTAGCAATAGTCCTATTTAGATGAGGGCATTGGTGTTTCAGTGGTAGAATTCTCCCCTTCCATGTAGGAGACGCAGGTTCAATTCCGGTCAGTGCACCTCATGCATAGCCACCACCCATCTGTCAGTGGAGGCTTATATGCTGCTATGATACTGAACAGTTTCAGCCAAGCTTCTAGACTAAGATGGACTACGAAGAAAGGCCTCGGGATCTACTTCCAAAAATTAGCCAATGAAAACCTTATGGAATACAAAGGTCTGATCCACAACTGGTCATAAAGATGGCACAGGACTGGGCAGCGTCTTATTCCCATGTGCACTGGGTTGCCATGAGTTAGGGTTAACTCAATGGCAGCTTACAACATGAGTCCTATTTAGAAGAATATAGCTTTGCAACTTAAAGTCATTCTTAATCTTTCTATAATTAACAACTACCTCATGTGTTTCCTGTCAAAATGTAATCTCTAAACACATTTTGAGGTTCAGATTTCTGTAGCAGAGGATTGGCAGTTATCTTGTGACCTTGAGAGCATCCACATTGGTGTTAAGGTTGGCTTTGTTCTCAAGTGTCAGCAATTAATTGACTTTGCTATGACTCCATTGAACTGGCTATTGAAATATAGAAAAGCCTTCTCAGGACTTGGAATTTTATTTATCTCTCTATTATCTCTCTGTCTGTTACATAACAGATATCCCACTCTTTGATCTGCCTTTTAATTTTTTTTCTTAATCCATTGGCCACAGTGATTGGTTTATTGTTGGATGCCAATGAGTTAATTCTGGCTCATAGTGACCCCATGTGACAGAGTAGAACTTCCCTGTAGGGTTTTCTTGGCTGTAATCTTTATAGAAGTAGATTTCCAGTTCTTTCTCTAATGGAGCTTCTGGGTGGATTTGAACTACCAACCTCTCTGTTAGCAGTCAAGTGCTTAACCGTTTTCACTGGACATACGATTGATTTTGAGTTAGATCTGTTTCCCCCCAGGCATGTGCTGAAGCTTGTGGGGAAATGTCTTCCCTCTTCCTACATTTGGTACTTAGACTAGGATGTGACCTCTAGAGAGAACCCCCATGATGGTGAAGCAATACAATTTTCAGAAAACTAGCACCTGATTATACTTAAAAAAAAAACAGTTATCAGACTCTTCCTGCAGCTTACCTTATCATTGAACCTTTTATTTATTTTGCGACATTAAAATAGATCATTTGTTTTTATTATTTTTTTTTTGTGTTTGATTTCAGGAAGCATTTATCTCTTTTATTTTTCTGTTTTTACATAATGAAATATTCCAGCCATACATAAATTGTAATTGAAATAACCAATAATTTTGTATCCATTTCCCGATTTAAGAAAGCAAGCATTTTGCAATATTTAAATCTTTTTAAAACAAAATATTACAAATGCAATTTACATCCCCTAATCTCATTTTCCATTCTCTCTCCTTTTGTTCCTGGAGATTAAAAAAAAAAAAAAATCCTGAATTAGGTGTTTAATATAATGTATTTTCTATATTTTCCACATATCCATGTATAATATACATTATTCTTGTGAACTTTTAAATTGTATCTGATTGGAGTCATACTGTATCCATTGTGGAAAATAATTTTTCATACAACATTATGCCTTTCTGAACTTCTTGTTCTAGTTCACGCATTATTTCTCCTGGGCAAAAATCTATTATAGAATGTGAAGGGCATTCCATTGTATGGATAAACTACCTTTATTTATATATATTCACCTGTTGACAATTACAGTCCTTCCAAGTTTAGTTATTGAGGTTTTAAGATGGGATCTCATTAATGCTTTACTCAGCTCTCCTTGGTTACAGATGAGACAGAACATTTTTTTTTATGTTTACTGGTTGTAGAGATATCATGGGGGCAGCATCTGTCCTCCTCTAACTTCACAAGCGGAAAGGAGAGTCAATATCAACAACCCAAGGCTGATTCCTATGAAGCAGAGGTCAAACATGCTTTCTCTCTCCACCGTCTTTACCAATTCTGACGTAAATATCTCTTTCAAGGCACTCTCCACTTCTCTGCTGCTTTTGATAATTCACTGCAGTGGCACACAGAATTCACAGATAGTACTCATGGTTATGGGGTTTATTAGGGAAGTAACAGTTACAATTCAGTCACAGGAACACTCAGGATACAGTTTTTCCATCAGGAAAGCCTCTTCACAGCAGTGCTCAGAGGCAGACCTCTTCCTGGCCCTTGGCCTCTGCCCAAAGGCACTCAGCTTCCTGTCTCCATGGGCTTGGAAGCCCACCATGCCGTCTCCTGCTGCCAGGTTTCTGATGCCAAGTCTCTGTCGCCACTTCTCACTGCCTTCAGTGTTACAGATTTTCTCTCTCTCTTTCTGTCTCCTGGTTCCAGGAGCCTCTCAGCACAGGGGTCCAGAGTCAAAGGATGCACTCTCTGCTCCTGGCTGTTCTTCCTTGGTGATGGTGGGATCCTCTTTCTCCTGCCTCTGGGATGGCTCACTTCAAGCACAGTGGGATGGCAACACTGACCATTACCTTTGGTGGAACACAATTACCCTATTGCACAGCCTCAGCCAGTCACTTGGGTGAGAGTTAAAAGGCCATGGCTAGAAAGGCCACACAAAAGTGATCCATCACACTGCAGGCCCCCGCCCCTGGCTTTTATAGCCATGGTTCTTTCATACTTGGAAGATAACTTCCCCATCTTAATCATTTTACCAGTCCAAAACAGTCATTAACAGTTAGTCCTTCAGTAGGGCCAAGAGTCCTAACGATGAGGTTACTTAAGTACCAGCCATTCAAGTCTGCTGCAGGTATCCAAATGATCTGGTCATCTTCTGCAAAAGTTGTTTCCTTTTCACCTTTTCTGGTGTCTGATAAAATTTACCTGAGAGATTATTCCCATGCTCTGAGCGTCAGGAGGTATCAGCATAGCAAAACCTTTAAGGGACTTAGGTTCAGCCACTGTACTCAAGTCCAGCAGTGCTTCCACTTTAGTCCACTCTTTAACAGTTACAGATTCTACAATTACAGTTTTTACCATCACAGTTAACCCTATTAACAGTTAACACTCACAACTGAATCATATAATCCTATCAGCATCTTCCCCTACCCTCACTTCTCTACACTCATCAGAAAATGAGGATTCAGTGGGGATCTTCCATTGTCCCCATCAATTGCTCGTATGCGAGTTCAAGTTGAAGCTGAAGAAAATTAGAACTAGTCCATGAGAGCCAAAGTACGACCTCGAGTATATCCCACCTGAATTTAGAGACCATCTCAAGGGTAGATTTGATGCATTGAACACTAATGATCAAAGACCAGACGGGTTGTGGAATGACATCAAGGATGTCATACATGTAGAAAGCAAGAGGTCATTAAAAAGATAGGAAAGAAAGAAAAGACCAAAACAGATGTTAGAAGAGACTCTGAAACTTACTCTTGAACATCGAGTAGCTAAAGTAAATGGAAGAAATGATGAGGTAAAAGAGCTGAACAGAAGATTTCAAAGGGTGTCTCAAGAAGACAGAGTAAAGTATTATAATGACATATGCAAAGACCTGGAGTTAGTAAACTAAAATGGAAGAACACACTCAGCGTTTGTCAAGCTGAAAGAACTGAAGAAAAAATTCAAGCCTCAAGTTGCAATATTGAAGGATTCTACGGGGACAACATTAAACGATGCAGGAAGCATCAAAAGACGATGAAAGGAATACATAGAGTCACTATACCAAAAAGAATTGGTCAACAGTCAACCATTTCAGGAGGTAGCATGTAATCAGGACCCGATGGTACTGGAAAGAGAGGTACAAGCTGGACTGAAGGCATTGGCGAAAAACAAGTTTCCAGGTATTGATGGAATACCAATTGAGATGTTTCAACAAAGGGATGCAGCACTGGAAGTGCTCACTCATCTATGCTAAGAAATTTGGAAGACAGCTACCTGCCCAACGACTGGAAGAGATCCATAATTATGTCTATTCCAAAGAAAGGTGATCCAACCAAATGCAGAAATTATTGAACAATATCGTTAATGTCACACGCAAGTAAAATTTTGCTGAAGATCATTCAAAAGCTGCTGCAGCAGTATATCGACAGAGATCTGCCAGAAATTCAAGCCAGATTCAAAAGAGGATGTAGAACCAGGGATATCATTGCTGATGTCAGATGGATCTGACCGAAAGCAGAGAAAACCAGAAAGATGTTTACTTGTGCTTTATTGACTATGCAAAGTCATTTGACTGTGGATCATAACAGATTATGGATAACACTGCAAAGAATGGGAATTCCAGAACACTTAATTGTGCTCATGAGGAACCTGTACATAGATCAAGAGGCAGTTGTTTGAACAGAAGTGGATACTGCCTGGTTTAAAGTCAGGAAAGGTGTGCTAAGGGTTGTGTGTCCTTTTACCATACTTATTCGGTCAGTATGCTGAGCAAATAATCCAAGAAGCGAAAGACCTCTCTCAAGTGTTAATAAGCAGAGATGTCACCTGAAGACCAAGGTGCAGCAGACCCAAGCCATAGTGTTTTAAATCACATCATATGCATGCAAAGACTGGACAATGAATAAGGAAGACCGAAGATGAATCTATGCCTTTGAATTACGGTTTTGGTGAAGAATATTGAATATACCACAGACCACCAAAAGAAGGAACAAATCTGTCTTGGAAGAAGTAGAGCCAGAAAGCTCCTTAGAAGCAAGAATGGCAAGACTTTGTCTCACATATTTTGGGTATGTTATCAGGAGGGATCAGTCCCTGTAGAAGGACATCATGCTTGGTAAAGTAGAGGGTCAGCAAAAAAGAGGAAGCCCTCAACAAGATGGATTGACACAGTGGCTGCAACAATGGGCTCAAGCATAACAATGATTGTGAGGATGGTGCAGAACTGGGCAGTGCAGTGTTTCATTCTGTTGGACATAGGGTCACTATGAGTTGGAACTGACTCAACAACACCTAACAGCAACAACACACACACACACACACACACACATATATATATAAGCCAAAACCAAACCTGTTGCCATCAAGTCGATTCCAACTCATCGGGACCCTATAGGACAGAGTAGAACTGCCCCAAAGGGTTTCAAGGAGCAGCCGGTGAATTCAAACTGTTGACCTTTTGGTTAGCAGCCGAGCTCTTACCCACTACGCCACTAGGGTTCTAATATATATATATTCACATCTTCACATACTTTCAGTATTTTATGGAGACAAAAATTTCAGTTTTGTCGTCTATTTACCCTTTCAGTGATTCACAATAATTAAGATTATTTTAATGGTTTAGAAATGAGGAAACTGAATATTTACAGAGCACATGACCTGCTAAAGGAACATTATTTGTTGTAGCATGGCTAAGACTACAATCCAATTACTGGTTTTTAGACTAGTTGACTTAAAAAAAATACACACACACACATTTTCCACACTTTAGTCATTTACATGTCAGCTCTGTGTTATTTGTCACATTGCCATAGCACCTATAATTTTACATTCTTTTTTTTCCTTATATTGGATGACTGATTTAATAATACATCTTTAAAAAGGAATCCTTCTATGACTGATTTGATAATCTTACTATGTTTTCTAAATAAAAATAAATGAATAACTATTAATGTTTTTAAACAAATGTCCATTTATCACCTAAAATCACTTTATTAATCTCCACTCTGATGTTCTTATGAAAAATTGTGGTGAACCCTATCACTCCTCTTCCTAACATTTTATATTACTGGCTGTAGTTATTTAGCCATGCAAACATTCAGAGCTATGTTAAATGATTTCCAAAGTGTAGGAAATGCTTTGAGGATCCAGTTGGCAAGGAAGATCCTTTTTTCTATGCTTAGGTCTGTGAGTAGGAATTTTGATTATCGGTGAATTCTTCTCTTTTGTAGCTTCCTCATTAGAAGCTGTGAACAGTATTGCCTGGCTCAATTGTTTCAAGAAGGTATTTGAAGCAGCAAAATGCACCCATAATTGAAAACAACATTGTTCAAGTAGCTAGTGAAATGTGTATCTTTGTTTATTCACTCTTCAAAGAAAGATTTTTTTCCCTGTAAATGCAAAGTGAAGAACTTTTAATTTATTTTTTTAATACTTTATCTTACATGCAGTGATATAGTGTGAAATGTGATTAATTATTTGTGTCTTGTTGGCACTAAATGGAAGAAACCAAAACAAACTGTTCTTACTCTTTTTATTTCTGGAGATAAGTATTTCATTTCCTTGAGATACTTTACTATATGAAGGGATATGAGTTTGAAACTGAGGAAGATTTGTAAGTGCAAGTGGAGTTTGCTACAAGAGCTCTGCTGTGAACGTAAATAGTGCAGCAGAGCCCGTTGCAAATCTTGCAAAATATTTGTGTCTAAACTTTACAAATCTTATATCCTCCCTGTGATGGTTAATATTGTGTGTCAACTTGGTTGGGCCATAATTCTCAGTGTTTTGGTAGTTGTAGAATGTTGTGATCACTTCTCTGTTGAAATTTAATATGTGATCCCCCCGGTGGAATCTGCTGAGTGGTACCAGCCCCCTCAGCCTTCCTCTCTCCGCCCTCCACCTCCTACTTCCTTCCTGCTCTCCTTGCCAAGGTTTTTGGCTTGTTACAGATCCTGCAGCTGCCTCTTGTTCATCTGACCTCCGGTTCTTGGGACTTGAGCTAGCAGCTTACCTGCCGATCTTGGGTTCGCCAGCCCCTGCAGCTAGGTGAATCAGGAGAAGTCTTGCGGTCTTGCCTGCCGATCTTGGGATTCGTCAGCCTTTACAGCCTGTGAGCAAGAGCCCTTCTCTCTGACCTGCTGATCTTGGGTTCATCAGCCCCTGCGGCTACATGAATCAGGAGAAGCCCTAACCTGATCCATGGACTTGGGACGTTCCAGGCTCGACAATCGAGTGAGCTGTTTCCTTAATATAAATTTCTCTCTCTGGATATATATATATAATACTTATATCCTTTACTGGTTTTGCTTCTCTAGAGAACCCAGCCTAAGACACTCCCCCAAAGAGTAACCTTATTCTTTATATTTTCATCCTGAAATGGTTTTCTTTAAATTTTGAATACATTTATTTAAATATTACCTCTTTAGTGAAGTTTAAAGTTAGTCAGTATTTCATTAGAGTCTGATAACCATGTTCATGGTCTGTCTTGGGTTCTACCTTCTTTCTAGTGGGTTGGGAGGATTGCAGTTTCTGACCACTGATTCTCCATTTCCCATGACATACTTAAGAAAGAGTTTTAGTAATTTTTTCAATCATATCAATAGGGTTTTTTGATGTGGTGGTGATTTTGTTTTTTTCATTTTCTTTTGTTTTCCTAGAGTTTACAACACATATGTTTTTTGCTTGTTGGATTTTGTTAATTCTTGGAAATTCATTTTAGAGTGAACAAGGACAGTCTTTCAAATCTTACACATTCTGAGCCATTATCGCCCTTTCATACCTCCCTCCCCCTGTAAATTAAATAAATAAAAAGTAGCACACCTTACGTTTAGAGATCTACTTTTTTATGTATTTGAATCACTACCTTTGATCACTTATTAATGCAGAGTTTATGCGTAGGAAATCGAAGAGATGCTATGGTTGAATCAGACATCCAAGCAGTGATCATCATTTGGATGTATGACCTTGAGTTTGAGCATCTTAAGCTCATAAAATAGTGGCATATTTTTGCATAAAGCCTTTCCTTATATTTCCTGGAAATCTGTCTAGTGTCTTGTTTTAAACCTAAATTTGTAATTGAAAACCAGAGGCTTCAGGTGGTACAAGAATGAAGTAAGATTTAGCCTTCCTTGCAAAGTTTCCATTGTTCCCTAAGACAACCATTCCAAACTAAGCTGTGCTTTAAATAAAAATATCATTCTTATTATACAAAACAAATTTCTTAGATTGGGTCCCTGGCCCACCTTTCCAACTAGATCGCTAGCTTTGAGCCATTCCTATGTAAGACTTTTGAAAACAGCACTGGTATACATAATTTAAGATAATTCCATTAGTATTCAAAATAGGGGGCAGAAGTGAAAAATAGTTAATGCAAAACTATTCAACTAATGCAAAAACAAAACAAAGACAAAAATGTACACATGCTTTCAAAGTAAGTTTTTGTTTAGCTTAACAGTACTAATTTTTTTTCTTTTTTTTTATATTTTATTGTACTTCAGATGAAGGCTTACAGAACAAATAGTTTCTCATGAAACAGTAGTACACATGTTGTTTTATGACATTGGTTAACAACCCCACAACATATTAACCCTCTA
>NW_004443983.1:285615-330275 GCF_000243295.1 Trichechus manatus latirostris | reverse complement strand
GTTATGTGTGGAGCTAAGCGGCTGTTTTGTCTCCCACTGGACGCTCCATGAGGCTGCTTTCTCGTACACCCGTTTGCTGGTCTCTGATAGGATTCCAAGATGGTGGATCAGCACTGCGTTAGCTGGTAGGGGTCCTCTGCATGAATCTCTCCTAGCTCTCCGTTCTCTGTCAGTATTCTCACTCCATTTGGTGCTTGGCTGAGTTCTTTATCTCTTAATTTGATGTTTTAGGGTTTCAGGATTATTGTATTCTCTGTTTGGCTTAGTTTTTCGGATCTTTGCTGTGGAGGGACGGCGTGGTGGTTCTGCCTAGAGCGCCATTTTGCCAGAACTTAACAGTACTAAGTTTGCAAACACTTTGTTACATTGTTGTTGATAGGTACTGATGAGTTGGTTTCGACTCATAGCAACCCCACGTACAACAGAAGGAAATATTTTTTGGTCCTGCGTCATTCTTAAAATCATTGCTATGTTTAAGCCCATTGTTGGAACCACTGTGTCAAGACATCTTATTGAGTGTCTTCCTCTTTTTTGCTGATTCTCTACTTTACCAAACGTGATGCCCTTCTCCAGGTACTGATCCCTTCTGAAAACATGTCCAAAGTATACGAGAAGAAATCTTGCCGTCTTCGCTTCTAAGGAGCATTCTGGCTTTACTTCTTCCAAGACAAATTTGTTCATTCTTCTGGTAGTCCACGGTATATTCAATATTCTACACCAACATCATAATCCAAAGGCATCAATTCTTCTTCGGTCTTCCTTATTCATTGTCCAGCTTTCGCATGCATATGAGGCCATTGAAAATACCATGGATTGGGTCGGGCACTGCTTAGTCCTCAAAGTGACATATTTGCTTTTTAGCTTTTTTAACAGGTCTTTTGCAGCAGATTTGTCCAATGCAAAACACCCTTTGATTTCTTGACCACTGCTTCCATGGGTGTTAATTGTGGATCCAAGTAAAATGAAATCCTTGACAACTTCAGTGTTTTCTTCGCTTCTCACTAGGTTGTTTATTGGTCCATTTGTGAGGATTTTTGTTTTCTTTATGTTGAGGCTGTGGTCTTTGATCTTCTTGAGTAAATGCTTCAAGTCCTCTTCATTTTCAGCAAACAAGGTTGTGTCATCTGCATATCGCAGGTTGTTAATGAGTCTTTCTCAAGTCCTAATTCCATGTTGTTCTTCATATAATGCAGCTTCTTGGATTATTTGCTCAACATGCAGATTAAATAAGTATGGTAAATTTATACAACCCTGGTACACATCTTTCTTGATTTTTAACCATGTAGTATCCCCTTTTTCTGTTCAAACAGCTGCCTCTTGGTCTATGCACAGGTTCCACGTGAGCACAATAAAGTGTTCTGGAATTCCGATTCTTCACTCGTTATCCATAATTTTTTATGATCCACACAGTTGAATGCCTTTGTGTAGGCAGTAAAACACAGGTAAACGTCTTTCTAGTAGTCTCTGCTTTCAGTCAAGATCCATCTGACATCAGCAGTGATATCCCTCATTCCGTTTCCTCTTCTGAATCGGTCTTGAATTTGTGACAGTTCCCGGTCAATGTACTGCTGCAAATGCTTTTTAATGTTCTTCAGCAAAATTTTACTTGCATGTGATATTAATGATATTGTTTGATAATTTTCACATCCTGTTGGATCACCTTTCTTGGGAATAGGCATAAATATGAATCTTTTCCAGTGGGTTGGCCAGGTAACTGTCTTCCAAATTTCTTGGCATAGACAGGCAAGTAAGTGCCTCCAGCGTTGCATCTGTTTGTTGAAATATCTCAATTGATATTTTGTCAAGTCCTAGAGACTTTTTTTACGCCAGTGCCTTCAGTGTAGCTTAGACTTCTTCCTTCAGTACCATTGGTTCTTAATTATATGTTACCTCCTGAAATGGTGGAACATCGACCAATTCTTTGTGGTACAGTGGCACTGTTTTCTTTCCATCTTCTTTTGATGCCTCCTGCGTAGTGCAATATTTTGCCCATAGAATCCTTCAGTATTACAACTTGAGGTTTGAATTTTTCTTCAGTTCCTTCAGCTTGAGAAATGCTGAGAATGTTCTTCCCTTTTGCTTTTCTAACTCCAGGTCTTTGCACATGTCATTATACTTTACTTTGTTTTCTCCAGCTGCCCTTCGAAATCTTCTGTTCAGCTGTTGTACTTCATCATTTCATCCATTTGCTTTAGCTACTTTAAATTCAAGAGCAAGTTTGAGTCTCTTGTGACATCCATTGCAGTCTTTTTTTTTTCTTTCCTGTCTTTTTAATGACCTCTTGCTTTCTTCATGTATATCCTTGATTTCATCCCACAACCCTTCTGCTCTTTAGTCATTAGTATTCAGTCCATCAAATCTAGTCTTGAGATGGTCTCTCAATTCAGTTGGGATATTCTTAAGGTTGTACTTTGGCTCTCTCGTTGAATTGTTTTTTTTTTTAATTTTCTTCAGATTCAACTTGAACGTGCCCATGAGCGATTGATGACCTTTTCCACTCTTGGCCCCTGGCCTCATTCACTGATGATATTGAGCTTCTCCCTTGTCTCTTTCCACGAATATAGTCAATTTGATTCATGTGTACTCC
The DNA here is from genome assembly GCF_000243295.1 of Trichechus manatus latirostris. Taxonomy (NCBI): domain Eukaryota; kingdom Metazoa; phylum Chordata; class Mammalia; order Sirenia; family Trichechidae; genus Trichechus; species Trichechus manatus. Next base: position 327,688 of record NW_004443983.1, on the reverse strand, counting down.
ATCTAGCTAGCTCCACATGTATAGTGCTATTTATGTTGTTGAAAAAGCTATTTGCAATGATTAAGTCATTGGTTTTGCAAAATTCTGTCATGCAATCTTTAGTGTCATTTCTGTCACCAGGGTCATATTTTCCAACTGCGGATCCTTCTTCTTTGTTTCCAACTTTTGCATTTCAATCACCAGTAATTATCAATGCACCTTGATTGCATGTTTGATCATTTTCAGACTGAAGAAGTTGGTAAAAGTCTTCAATTTCTTTATCTTTGGCTTAGTGGTTAGTATGTAATCTTAGTCTTCTAGTGCTGCTATAACAGAAATACGACACGTGGATGGTTTTAACAAAGCAAAATTTATTTCTTCACGGTAAAGTAGGCTAAAAGTCCAAATTCAGGGCTTCAGCTCCAGGGGAAAACTGTCTCTCTCTGTCAGCCTTCTCATCAGTCTTCCCCTGGACTAGGGGCTTCTCCATGCAGGAACCCCAGGTCTAAAGGATGAACTCTCCTCCTGGCACTGCTTTCTTGGTGGTATGAGGTCCCCCTGTCTCTCTGCTTGCTTCTCGCTTTTGTATCTCAAGAGATTACCTCAAGACACAAGCCAATCTTTTAGATTGAGTCCTGGCTCACTAACACAACTTCTGCCCATCCTCCCTCATGAACATCATAGAGGCAGGATTTACAGCATATAGGAAAATCATGCAATACTGGGAATCACAGCCCAGCCAAATTGATACACACATTTTTTGAGGGGACATAATTCAATCCATAACAGTATGTAAACTTCAATAATAGTCGTGGTTAATTGGTCTTCCTTGTAGGCATTTGGATATTATTCTATCACTGAAAGCATTCTACTTCAGTATAGATCTTGAAATGTTCTTTTTGGCTATGAAAGTGACACCATTCCTCTTCAATTTGTCATTCCTGGCATAGTAGATCATATGATTGTCCAATTCAAGATTGCCAATACTAGTCCATTTCAGCTCAGTAATGTCTAGGATACTGATGTTTATGTGTTCCATTTCATTTTTGATGACTTCTAATTCTCCTTAATGTGTATTTTGTACGTTCCACATTCCAATTATTAATGGGTATTAACAGCTCTTTCTTCTCATTTGAGTTGTGCCATATTAGTAAATGAAGGCCCTGAAAGCTTCCTTAAAAAAAAAAGTCTTCTTACTTTGAGAAGGCAGCTCTTCCCACTTGTATTTTGAGTGCCTTCCAACCTGGGTTGCTCATCTTCCAGCACTATATTAGACAATGTTCTTCTGCTGTTCATAAGATTTTCACTTGCTAATTGTTTTAGAAGTAGATGGCCAGGTCCTTCTTCCTAGTCTGTCTTAGTCTGGAAGCTCCACTGAAGCCTGTCCACCGTGGTGACGCTGCTGGTATTAGAAATACTGGTGGCAAAGCTTCCTGTATCACAGTAACACGTAAGCCACCATAGTACAGCAAACTGACAAACGAGTGGTGGCAAACACCTTAGTAGTTAGAAAAAATGCCTAGAGTACTAATTAGTAATTTAATATGCTGGATAAAGTGATTTTAATATATTAATAATAGGACTTTCAGGTTAGGTTTTGCTAACCTGCATTTATTTAAAAAGTATATTGTGATAATTATTAGACCTCCTTAAGCCCCTAGATGGTGTTTTATCTCTTTTTTCCTTCCTGTCATGATACATTGTTCTTTTGTATGTTTTACCCTTAGGGAGTAAGCTGAGATTAACCTATTTCTGGTGGATTTTTAGAATGTAAAACTAGGCTCTTCATTCCTATTATACTGTTTCCAGAATCAGAAAAGTATAAAAATGGGACCTTTTCTGGTGGTCTTGATATTCTGTGAAGAAAATTCTTGAAACTTTTCTTATTCAGAAGAGATCTGACCATTCATCCTAGAAAGATCATATCTCTGTAAATTTAGCTTTTATTACATAAGAAGGAATATTCTTCATAGATTTGTGTCACTTGGCTTCTCTTTTCAGAAAAGAACATTTGGAGAACATTTTCCACATTATTGTGGAAACAGATATGATGATCTCAGGATGAAGAGTCATTTAGCTAAGCTTTTAGACAATGAAAAGTTTCAAGATTAAAATAATAATTCAGGCATGAAAGTAAACTCAAAGTAATGTGTATCTTATCAAATTATTCCATTTTGTGTGTAGATGATATCTGAATTACTTATAAACTTAAATGTTTTGTTGAGAATTAAATATATACCGGTGATGTTTGTGTATATCCTATATTACTCATGCAATTAAAGGAGAAGTAAACAAAACAAAATAAAGAAAAAAAAGTCGTTGTTATCTGGAAATCTTCACTTCATTTTGTTTCCTATTTCTCTGGACTGTTACTGGAATAATAATAGTTTAAACTCTGTGGAGAGCTACCACAATTTCAAATCTGTTCCCATGGTCCCTGAGTTACTTTTTGCACTGCATTTAGCTTTTCAAATTCTCATCCCCCCACCCCCAAAGAGTTAGTTTCTTTGGTCCTCTTCTCTGCCCACATTCCATAATTAAGGAAGTTTCACTTCAAACAGTCTGGCCACAGTCTAATCCTACATGTGTGTGGCATGCATCACAGACCCATTTGTAGCACATTGAAAGGCTATGCTGCAAACACAGGGAAAAAGCTGTTTCTTACCATTTAATCTATAGATTTGTGGTGGGGGAGATTTTCTCCATCAGTGTGCATCTGTTTACTAGTGCCAGTTAAATTAATTTCCTTACACTACAAAAGGTAAATGGTTCAAAATTAAATACTGCTTTTAAATGTTCTATCCCAAAACTGCATTCTCTCTGTTAAACTCTGAGTGTCTCATGTGGCACCATGGAGTTTTAGTTTTCAGTTGTCTTAGTTATCTAGTGCTACTATGACAGAAATACCACAAACAGAAGGCTTTAAGAAACAGAATTATTCTTTCACAGTCTAGGAGGCTAGAAGTCGGAATTCAGGATGCTAACTCCAGGGGAAGGCTTTCTGTTTCTTTCAGCTTGGGGGAAGGTCCTTGTTATCAATCTTCCCCTGGTGTAGGAGCTTCTCAGCATAGGGACCCCAGGTCCAAAGGATGTACTGTTCTCCTGGCTCTTGTTTCTTGGTGATATGAGGTCCACCTGTCTCTTTGCTGGCTTCTCTCTTTTATGTCTCATAAGAGATTGACGCAATATACAACTCATTCTTGTAGGTTGAGTCCTGCCTCATTAACATAATTGCCTCTAATCCTGCCTCATTAACATCCTAGAGGTTGGATTTAGGACACATAGGAAAATCACATCAGATAACAAAATGGTGGACAATCACACAATACTGGGAATCATGGCCTAGCCAAGTTGACGTACTTTTTCGGAGGACACAATTCAATCTATAACATCAGTTAATATTAACTGCAGTTTAAATATACTTTAAAACTAAAAAAAAAGTTTTAATGTATATTATTTCATTTGATTCTTTTTTAATATGCCATTTTGTGTTCTAAAATGCTAAACGTGATTATTTTATTACATTATTCATTGAAGTATACATACAATATTACTTGCACAAAGCCTTGAAGTCCTTTTTAATATATGTATTAGTGCATGTGTTACTTTGAAATCGAGCACTCAGTTGGCATGATTATATTTTGGTCCTGAAAACTCACATTTACTTTTTACTGAAGTGATGGATTAGTTAAGAAGTCATGCTAATTCTACTATTTTCTGTAACGGAAACTCTTTTCTTTTTTTTTTAATTTTTTTTAATTGTTGTAGGTTAAATGAAGTTTACATTTCAAGTTAGTCTCCCATACAAAAATTTATACATACATTGTTATATGACCCTAATTGCTCACCCCATACTGCAACAGCACACTCCTTCTTTCCACCCCTGATTCCCCATGTCCATTCAATCAGCTCCTAACCCTCTCTGCCTTCCCATCTCACCTCCAGACAGAAGCTGCCCGTTTAGTCTCCTGTATCTATCTGAGCTAAGAGGCACACTCCTCACGAGTATCCCTTTATGTCCCACAGTCCAGTCCAATCCCTGTCTGAAGACTTGGCCTTGGAAATTGTTTTAGTTCTGGGCTGATAGAGAATCCAGGGGCCATGCTTTCTGGGGCTCCTCCAGTCTCAGTCAGATCATTAAATCTGGTCTTCTTACTAGAATTTGAGTTCTGCACTCCTTTCTTTCTCCTGTTCCATCAGGGACTGTCTCTTGTGTTCCCTGTCAGGGCGGTCATTTGTGGTAGCTGGGCACCATCTAGTTCTTCTGGTCTCAGGCTGATGAAGTCTCTGGTTTATGTGGCCCTTTCTGTCTCTTGGGCTAATACTTTCATTGGGTCTTTGGTGTTCTTCATTCTCCTTTACTCCAGGTGGTTGGGACCAATTGATGCATCTTAGATGGCCGCTTGCAAGCTTCTAAGACCCCAGATGCCACTCACCAAAGTAGGATGCAGAACATTTTCTTCAAAAACTTTGTTATGTCAATTGACCTAGATGTCCCCTGAAAGCATGGTCCCCAGGCCCCTACCCCTGCTACTCTGCCCTTCAAAGTGTTTGATCGTATTCAGGAAACTTCTTAGCTTTGGTTTAGTCCACTTGTGCTGACTTCCCCTGTAGTGTGTGCTGTCCTTCCCTTCACCTAAGATAATTCTTAGCTACTATCTAGTTAGTAAATAACCCTCACCCTCCCTCCCTATCCTCGTAAACATCAAAGAATGTTCTGTGTTTAAACCTTTTCTTCAGTTCTTATAATAGTGATCTTATACAGTATTTGTCCTTCCATGACTGACTAAATTCATTCAGCATAATAAGTTCCAAAACTGTTATTGGATAAGGACATATGACCATTGTGTAAAGGTTGTGCAGATTATGGGCAAAGTGTCCAGCAGCAAGCAATTCAGCAGAGACTGAAGGGAATATAATGAAGTTATTTGCTCATGAATTTATACATGGAGCATGACTGACTCATCTTGCGCATCTAGATAAAGTCGTGGAAATCTAGTAATTAAGCATACATTTAAAACAAGGATCATATTCTATTACTTAACTGCTGATTTTTCTCAATAATCATAGAATGTACAATTAAAACCAGTAGTGACATTTTATAAATGATAAATATTATAATTTTAGGGTCATATTTTATTATTGCCTTTTTTGGTGGCACTTAATTTGAAATTGTAGTCCCTGGGGGGGGGGGGTGGAAAAATGGTTAAGGTCTCAGCTACTAACCAAAAAGTTGGTGGTTCTAATCAACCCAGAGGCACTTTGGAAGAAAGGCCTGGCAGTCTACTTCCAAAAGATCATAGCTATTGAAAACTCTAGAGAGTACATTTCTACTCTGGCACACATGGGGTTGTCTTAAGTTGGAACTGACTTCATGGCAACTGCTTTGATTTTAAGTTGAAATTAGTTGAAACTTGGAAAGTTTGTTAATTTCTTTTTCTTCTTTCTTTTAAATCTTGAAATGTATTATTTTGTCTTTTGGAAGGTGGTGCTTTGTATTTTTTTTTTTCAATAATTCTTTAAGCATGTTAATTAAATTTATTATTTAAATCCTAACAAAGATGTTTCCTAATAATTTACAAGTAGGGTATTGACGAAGGAGCCCTGTGGTGCAATGGCTAAGCACTAGGCTGCTAATCGAAAGACTGGCAGTATGAACCCACCCAGTAGCTCCATAGGAGAAAGACCTGGCTATCTGCTCTGTAAAAATTACAGCCTAGAAAACCTTATGGAGCAGTTCTACTCTATCATATGCGGTCACTGTGTGTTGAAATTGACTTGACAGCACCTAATAGCAACAAGGCTATTGAGGACATAGATTTTACCTTCCACTTGGGACAAAATAAAACATAATCCAAAATCAGAAAACTTTATTTAATTCATATGATTCCTTTACATATGTGATCTACTACACAGTTAAATTCGTTTTTGTATTTCCGTTGTAAGCTTTGCTGGTACTTTTTCTTTCAGGGAGTGACACCGAACCATTTAGATGATGGCCACTAAAAATGAGTCTGTATCCTGCATTTTAATTCTTTATTTCTAGACACATGGCTCATTTAAGAAATCTGGACTGAGATTCCAATAGCCCTTGGCTGCTTAGCTTAAGAGCTGGGTATTAATTAAGTGTGTTTATCCAATAAACAAATCTCCTTTGGTTCTCCCATGCTGCTGCAGCTATAAAGATAAATAAGAGGTTATCACTTCCCTAAAGGAACTTTTAGTACAGCCAGTAAGATCATGATTAGTATTTGAATAGCGCTTTCCTTAGCAAAGCACTTTAACACACATGGATTCAATTGATGGATATTTGTAGCTTGTGGTTATGGGTATGTGTTTGATTCCTAGATAAATCTGATGGCTTAATACAGAGACATCTTTCTCTTCTTTAAGCAGACTGTGACCCTGTAGATGTGACGCATTTTACAAATACATGTCATTGATCATATGGGAGACAAGATAATGTGGCGTGCTCAGCATAAAACCTATCACAGTTTCTGAAAAATCTGTTCAATATTCTGTTCTTATACTGTACTGTGGTTCACTGGAAGTGGAGGGTGCGGGGCGGGGATGCAGACTGCACTAGATAACATTGTCAGAGAGAGTGATGCCAAAATGATTGTCTATAGAATTTTTGTGCAGTGTTTCAACAGAAATTTATTTATTTTTTATAAAAATATTCATGTAGTTAGTTTTAACAATTTTTTTTTTAAGCCCAGCTTACATGTATCAATATACTTACAAGGCTAAAACTCTATGCTAATTTACTTTTTGAACGTTCTAATGAGTTCCAGTCTAAGCTGTCGTTATTACCCAATTACAGTGACGCTTCGAATCATGTATTTCATCTGCAAGTGCTACAACCATGTGCTGTTGTTTTCATTGCTGTTGGTGTTTTTATAGTTGCTGATTTTCTCAAATTTTCTGGTGACTTAGCTACAATATTGTGATAGCATGGGGGGGTGACACTGTGAGTTACCACACTTGGTGACACCAACCGTAATGATGCCACTGATACTGTGTCCTGTTTTGCATCTTGTTTTTGGAAAGATAAGCAAATGCTCAGGGTGGAGTATCAAAACAGATTGTGGATGTTGATTAACTCTGCAAAGGCCAAAAATGTAAATGCACATTTGTCAAGAATTCAAGTTTGGTACCCTACCCCATAGCAAATTCAAACCATCTTCTATTATTTCCCGATAGCCAACACCAAGCATAAAGTTTAGACATTTTCCTTCTAGAGTGGGCAGTGATACCGCTTAATGATTTACCAGATAATTTCCAAACTTTTTCACTTTAGTTTGGTTAGCCTAGCCTGAGACTGTGTCTAAAATCCATGAGGAGAATGAAAGAAGGAATTGTTCAGCTTGTACTTGGCAGAAAAGGGCTATTGCTGAATAAGATCACAAGTTATGGCTGCCATGATTTGGTAATAGGTTTTCCACTGTGCAAAGCCAGACAGTCTTGGCCAAACACCAGAGCAGAATCTATGCTGTCAAATTGAAAAATGAAAAAAGTGGTAGCAATTACAAAGCTGGGGAATTCTAGCAGTTCACTTAGAATTTGGCACTTGCACTTTGCTGTACCAAGAAACGTATGGGTACCAACAATTGCAGCTTGGCCTGCTGCCATATTACCCAGAGAATTTTTACACCTAGATTAATGATGGAGACTTGGTGGCACAGTAGTTAAGCATTCGGCTGCTGACCAAAAGGTTGGCAGTTCAAATCCACCAGCCGATTCTTGGAAACCCTATAGGGCAGTTCTACTCTGTCCTGTAGGGTTGCTATGAGTCGGAATTGACTCAACGGCAATGAATTTTTTTGAGAGATTAATGACAAGGCGTAAGTGCTTGATTCAGACTTCTTCATTCAAAGTGTTCTGTGAAGGTGTCATTAAAGATTCTGACATATATTGTTACTGCAGTACTCTTCCAATTTAAAAACAGAAACAATAGCAAACATTTGTTAAGCATTTATTATGTGCTTTGTTTATGTTGTTGTCAGTTGCCACCGAGTGGGCTCTGACTCATGGAGACCCTATGTACAACAGAAGGAAGTGTTGCCCATCCTGTGCCATCTTCAAGGTAATTGTCATGTATGAGTTCATTGTTGCGGCCATTGCGTAGTGTCTTCCAACCTAGGGGGTTCATCTTTCAGCACTATAATTAGGCAATATTCTGCTGTGATCCATAGGATTTTCACTGGTTAATTTTTGGAAGTATATTGCCAGACCTTTCTTCCTACAGTGTACTTTAAAATGTATTAAATCCTTTCCATGTGTTAATTAATTTAATTCTCACATCAACCCTATGAAGCTAGGTTGTTTTTATGTTTTTGTTTGTTTTTTTAGCCTGCTCTTTAGAGATGAGGAAAGAGAGGCACAGAAAGTAAGCACCTTGCCTGGAATCATAGGTAGTGAGTCTGTCACTGGAAGCCACACGCCTATGACCAATCTTCAGTGCCTTGGTATGAAGAATGAAGCATTTGTGTTCAACAGAAAATCTATATTCCCTTTCATAGGCCTTTGTTGTTGTTAGCTGCTGTCGAGTCCATTCTGACTCATGGTAACTCTATGTGTGCAGAGTAGAGCTGCTCTGTAGGATTTTCAAGGTTATGACCTTTCAGAAGCAAATTGCTAGGCCTGTCTTCTGAAGCACCTCTGTGTGAGTTTGAACTACCAACATTTTGACCAGTTGTGAAATTCTTAACCATTTGCTCCACCCAGGGACTCCGCCGTAGGCCTCTAGGTTTTTGTTTTTTTTTTGTTTGGTTGGTTGATTGGGTTGGTTTTTTTTCTTTTTTTAAGACTTTTTGAGTGAGGGGTGGGGAAAAAAGGTACATATACTCCATCAGAAGTATTTAAAATAGAGAATAGTTTTTACCATTTCTTTGCTTTTCCACTCTAGCATTACAACTTTATGAATCTCCGAGTTTGTCAATATTGTTAGGAATAGTCAATGTAGATTTAATGTGAAATGTGATTGGAAAGTTTGATTGCTCTACTTATTTTTGACTGTTGACTTTACTAATCAAAAATAGTTTAATACTGAATAACAATTAAATGTTACTGTTGTTGTGTGCCGTTGATTTGATTCCAACTCATAGTGACCCTATATGACAGAGTAGGACTGTCCATAGGGTTTACTAGGCTCTTTACAGGAACATATCACTAAGTCTTTTCTACTGCAGAGCCCCTGGTGGGTTTGAACCACCAACCTTTCAGTTAGCAGCTAAGCTCTTAACCACTTTTGCCACCACAGCTCCTTATTAAATAGTGCCCACTTAATGCTATTCAATAGATACTTTATTAAAATGAATATTTTGCATTCAAACTTTATAGTTTATTATTAACAGAAATGTTTCTTATAATCAAAAAACCCATTGCCTTTGAGTTAATTCTGACTCATAGCAATCCTATAAAACAGAGTAGAATTGTCCCAGGGGGTTTCCAAGGAGCGGCTGGTGGATTCAAACTGCTGACCTTTTGGTTAGCAGTCGTAGCTCTTAACTACTGCGCCACCAGGGCTCAACACATATGTAATAAAAGTGTGGTTGGGATTTGGGGTGTTTTATTCACTCCCATATTCCTTGTATGTAGATGAATTCCTGGAACATAATTGGTGCTCAGTATTTGCTGAATTCATGCATGAATGGTTGAAAATGATGAAGTTAAATTCCTTAAGTTTATTCAAAGATATAACTCTGCTTTTCTGTACTAAATATTCAAGGTATTGTTGATGAAGAAAATCTGCAATAACATGGCAAGCAGCAGAAGCTGAGGCAAATTATGCCTTTTCTTATTGCGCCCCCCATCCCTGCCCAAGATAGTGCTTTTGAGCTCCTTGAGTTTGGGAGAGTTTCTCGTTCATCTCTGCATTCCTAGCATTGACATACAGCCTAGTGCTCTATAAGTAGTTATTAAGAATGAGTGGATGATTGAGCAAACTGAATGACTTAAACTCTTATCTTTTTATTCATACCTAGTTTGAGCAAGTCTCAGGTACAGTAACTGCAGTGTTTGGGGAACACGTTTCTAAAGACTTAAGGCAGGATGAGCACCTGTGCACACAGGGAGCTGCAATCTAGCATCTCAGGATTGGATGCAACTTCACAGGCCTTTGGCTCCAACTGCCCTCTGGTACTTACAGGCCTCACAGCATCAGCACAAAGAGGCCACTTAGCCTCTGCTTTAACACTTCCTGTTCGACTTTGTTCACATGAACAGGAGGAGTATGTTTCCCTGAGGTCGGTTCAAGGAATAGTTTAATACTGAGTAACAGTTGTTGGCATCTCATACAACAAGCCTAGATTTCCTGAGACAGGGTATCACTGTCAATATTTGAGGATAGTTCTTTCGTTTCCAGAGACTACTCTACACCAGAGAACTTCGGCTATTTACATCAGTTCTGTGGCACGATTTCTTGCCTCTTTTCTTCCTGATGACTGTCCCATGAGCTGATCCTAATTTGTCTATGTTAGTAACTAACTGAGCAACAATACTTAAAGAGTATTGATTAATGATTCAATGTTAATCTCAAGAAAGTTTCCAGTGATTTGCTATAGCACTCTATTCTCAGAAAAAATAGGTATTCAGTGAATGTTCTTGAAGACTTGATTGACTGACTGATCTACACCCATAGTTCTTATGTTCTCATCCACGTTGTGTGGTCCCTCACATGTGCTTCCTCATAGACATGTCTCATTTGTTGACTCTTCCTCTCTTCTCATCCATGTAAGTGTCTCCATCAGCACATCCCATTCCTTCATTCTGGCTAATACCCACCCCCCCCATTCATAACCTCCTGCAACTTGTTTGGTTTGTTTTGGAAAGTCTAAAATAAATATACTATTTTTAAAAGTTCTCTAATTTTTTTAACCGAAGCTTCATAACCTACTCCTACCTCCCCACATGATGAAACAGGGAAACAGTGCTGCAGGCAGGCAGTGACAACAAGACACCAGGAAATGCCCAAGAAGTTCATCCCCACCTTGACATGATGTTTTCTGGAATTTGGACAACGTATACAAGCATTTCTATGAAACATGCAAGTCCCATGTATGATTTTTATTTGAAATATACACAAAAGTTGCAATTAACAATTAGATGTCTTTGAATATTAAAGTTATGAAATATTGACCACCATGAACATGATTAACAATCCCAACATTAGTTATCACCATATAAAACGCAAATCCATTGCCATCGAGTTGATTCCAACTTAAGCTGCTGTATTTTCAGTCTGTGTTTAATATGTTAATTCCACAGAGGAATATATGTATAAGATCATGAACTTCAGCAGTATTTTGTTTGTAAGGCTCCAAAACTATTTTAAGAAACATTTATGGTATTTTTTAAATTACAGGGTTTAACTTCTGAGGTGCCAAGAATAATGAGATCATGTCAGAATATCCATACTCTGTGGGCAAAACTAATTTACATTTGGATAATTTCTTTCTAGGTACCGAGAATAATTTTGGCCTCTAAAAACAACAAATACATAAAAGATATGATCATTTAGGACCAAATATTTGAGCCAATACTAGTTTTTTTTCCTCAAAGGTTGATTTGTGGTACATAGAACTCATTCATAATTTGGAGACGGTCTTGGCTACACCATATGTGACCATAAGAAGGATCATTACCTTTAACAGCTGTGGATTCCTAATGAAGTGAAAACATGCACAGTCAAGGTCAATGAAGTTCTACTACCGCAATTTTCTATTATCTCATCATAACAGGCTGCCAATAAAGGTTTCATTGGTCCCAGTATTTTTCTATGTATTAGAGAATGTGAGATTATTGCTCATTATGCTCTGATGCTCCTGGAACACTGATTTAATTTTCTACCTTTGTATCTATACAGGGGTCTATACCTACCTTTTGTGTTAAATGTGTATACTAAGTATTTCTACAGTTAGATAACACCTGAAAGATGCCATTATCAGTCAACTATTAGGTTAAAAGAGAGAATTTATTTATTTTAAACTCAAAAATAAAAGAAGTCTAGATAATATCAAATATTGAGCACATATTGGCATGTTTACAATTACAGTTTTGTTTTAATCATTTACAACCTTTTATTATGTTTTGGGGAATACTCTATTTGCAGTGAATTCCTTTGAGTAGTATTGATTTTGTAATTGAGAGGTTGTTAAATAAATTTTCTATATTGGTATACCAGCACAATCAGTTTGGAGCCTTGGTGGTGCAGTGATTAAGAGGTCGGCTGCTAACCAAAAGGATGGCAGTTGGAATCCACCAGCCACTCCTTGGAAAACCTATGGGGCAGTTCTACTCTGTGCTATAGGGTTGCTCTGAGTCAGAATTGACTCTACAGCAATGGTTTTTCTAGTGAATTTAATAATGTAATTAGTAAACTATTTTCAGCTGTGGGATTGTAGCACTCATACTGTTTTTCAGCAGTTTGCTAGGAGCTGTGCCTTAAATTAAGTCTTCATTTTAATATGCTCTAATCTGGAAATTATTGACCAATATCATTAATTTCACATGCAAGTAAAATTTTGCTGAAAATAATCCGAAAATGATTGCAGCAGTACATTAACAGGGAATTGCCGGGAATTCAAGCTGGATTCAGAAGAGGACGTGGAGAGAGGGATATCATTGCTGATGCCAAATGGATCTTGGCTGAAAGCAGAGAATACCAGAAAAATGTTTACCTGTGTTTTATTGACTATGCAAAGACGTTTGACTGTGTGGATCATAACAAGTTATGGTTAACACTGTGAAGAATGGAAATTCCAGAAGACCCAGAGGCACTTGTTCAAACTGAATAAGGGGAAGCTGCATGGTTTAAAATTAGGAAAACTGTGTGTCAAGGCTGTATTATTTCATCATACTTATTCAGTCTCTATGCTGAGCAACTAATCCGAGAAGCTGTACTATATGAAGAAGAAGAACATGGCATCAGGATTGGAGGCAGACTCATTAACAACCTGCAATATGCAGATGACACAGCCTTGCTTGCTGAAAGTGAAGAGGACTTGAAGTACTGATGAAGATCAAAGACTACAGCCTTCAGTGCGGATTACACTTTAACATAAAGAAAATAAAAATCCTCACAATGATACCAATAAGCAACATCATGATAAATGGAGAAAAGATTGAAGTTGTCAAGGATTTCATTTTACTTGGATCCACAATCAACCCCCATCTAAGCAGCAGTCAAGAAATCAAAGGATGTATTGCATTGGGCAAATCTGCGGCAATAAACCTGTTTAAAGTGTTGAAAAGCCAAGATGTCACTTTGAGGACCAAGGTGTGACTGACCCAAGCTATGGTATTTTCAGTTGCCTCATATGCATGTGAAAGCTGGACAATGAATAATGAAGGCTGAAGAACAATTGATGTCTTTGAATTATGGTGTTGGCAAAGAATACTGAATATTCCGTGGACTGCTAGAAGAGGGAACAAATCTGTCTTGGAAGAAATACAGCCAGAATGCTCCTTAGAAGCAAGGTTGGCAAGACTTTGCTTCATGTACTTTGAACATGTTATCAGGAGGGACCATTCCCTGGAGAAGGACATCATGGTTGGTAAACTAGAGGGTCAGCAAAAAAGAGGAAGACCCTCAATGAGACGGACTGACATACTTGCAAAAAATGGGCCCAACAGAACAATTGTGAGGATGGCACAGGACCAGACAGTGTTTCATTCTGTTTTACGTAGGGTCACTGTGAGTTAGAACTGACTTGAAGGCACCTAACAACAACGCTTGTTATAAAACAGAGGGTATATTTTTTGGGTTTTAGCTACACTTATCTTCTCAATCAAATTCTTCTTTGTAGGTAAGTAAAAGAGAAGTTATAGCACGTTGTGCAGAATAGAAAAATATATGTAACGAAAGCAGTGGGTGGATAAATTGTTGAATAAATCAGGATAAAGATGAAAAGGTAAAAAACAAACAAAACAACAAACAAAAACCCTCTTTTTATCTATGTTAATGGCAAAACTCGTGGAAGAAATACTTGAGATTGCTTCTCCCCCACCCCCTTTTTCTTTCTTTTATAAATAATGTGAATTTACCGTGAAGCAACACAACATAGCCAAGATCAAATTTTGTGGTGAAAAGAAAGTAAGACCAGAGTTTAATATTTCTCAAATTCTAATTCTATCTCTGTTATTAACTTGCTGATTAATATCTTGCAAGTCACTTCTTTATTCTTAATTCCTAAGACTTTCAGCTAGTTTAAGAGACTAGCGAATTCAGGACCTAGTTTTCATGTATTCTATTTGACATACCTTTAACTACACGAGCAGAGCACTGTTGGGCTAGCATATTCCCTTGGAATAAACTCTTGATGGTCTGCACCAGACTGTCTGTATATATATTTTATCTGAGGCATTAGACTGGCGTAGATTGATGCTCATGTTATCTAAGGATGGCAGGTTCATGCCAGATTGGCAATATGTTCAGAAGCGACCCTCTGTACATGTTGTGTGGTGCCTTGAACATCGTATCCTCAAGTGAGATATCCTGCACCCTTTACATTGCCAGTGAGTGCACTTATTAGAAAGTAACAGACCCTCTCAAACTCGTTTATAATTTTTCTTAAAAAAATGGTTTCAGGTCTAAATATTTAACTATCTCAGCTGAGTTCAGTGGATTAAAAACAATGAATTCACTGTTGAACTATAAGGTTGACTAGTAAAAATAATAGTATAGAACTAGCACTGTTTTTCCAAAACTCTTATAGGGTCTATACATTATGCAGAGAGCTCTAATGGTGCAACAGTTAAGTGCTCGGCTGCTCACCGAAAGGTCAGCTGTTTGAACCCACCAGCAGCTCCATAGGAGAAAAAACCTGGTGATCTGCTCTTGTAAAGATTACAGCTTAGGAAACCCTCTGTGCCAGCTCTACTCTGTCCAGCAGCCTATAGAGTTGCTATGAGCTGGAATCTACTCAGCGGCAAATAACAACATATCTTACACAAAAATATAAGAAGTACTTGCTGCATTAAGCAAAAAAGAGAACCCAGCATGTAATGTTTCTGTTGATTTTAATCACATTGTGCAGCTTGGTTGCTAATCAAAAGGTTGGCGGTTCAAATCCACCCAGCAGTGCCACAAAAGAAAGGCCTGGTTATCTGCTTCTGTAAGATTACAACCATTGAAAACCCTATGGAGCTCAGTTCTATTCTGGCACACATGGTGGTGTCATGAGTCAGAACTGACTCAATGGCACTGGGTTTTCGTTTTTATTAGTTCTTGAGGAGAAATAAAAGCACAGACAGGTAAAACAAATAGCAATTGTCACTCAATGATTTGTTATTATACTAGCACACTAATGAAAATTACATACCCATATTAAAGGGAAGTAGGATAATTTGGGGTGCTGCTGAATCCCAGTGATGAGAAAAGGCCTCCCAAGTGTCTAATTTAAAATAGAATAAACAGTTCTTTGGTATTGTTAACAGTTTTGAAAAACTGAAAAAGAACAGTTTGAACTAATTTAGTAGGTTCTTTAATTAATTTACTTATTTACGCACCACTCATCAGTCATGCACTTTGTACTGGGTACTGTGCTGGAAATAAGAGATAAGATTATTTAGACACAGTTCTGCCGTTGATATGTTCACAGTCTAGTAGAAGTGTTAAAAAATAAACAAGAGCGAATAGATGTTTACATAAAAATATTTTTGTGAGTTGGAGGTAGATCAGAGAGAGGATTAAAGTAATAAATTCATTTTTTGTGAAATATGAGGCATGGTGACAGTAGAGAGAAGCTAACATTAATGTGGCTCAAAGACTGGAATAAGTGTCATTTGATAGGTGTCTGAATTGCTGAAGGAGGAGTGTACACTGAATTGGCAAGCCTTGACAGAGTCTGCTGTTTTAATTAATAAAATAAAGACTATGAGAAATATCTAGCTGAACATTTGGGAGGTTGTACAATTGCATAATAAAATAGTGAATGAAGTTTATCATAAATTCAGTCGTCACAAAGAAGACCTTGAGTAGGGTAATAAAGAGGAATTATGGAGCACAGTGACAGCAAGGCCAGCAGTTGCAGTGATGAAACAGGCAGATCAGCTTCATGGTCATATTGGCATTCTCCACAGATGCGTGCAGTGACTGATAACCTGCACAGAGGTGTGCTGCTGAGACAGGGTTTCTTGATTTTGTTGTCAAGTTAAACACTGCAGATATTATTCTAGAAAAGTATTGTTTACATCTAGCCTTAATCAGCAAACAAGTAGTTCTATGATATAGGTCAGTGAACTTGCTATAATAGCAATGCTGTATATGGAAAAAATGACAGAGAGCACCTTTTGGTTATTGTTGTTAGAATGTTATTTGTCAAGGTTCTGTGAATGAACAGATAAATTTACATTTCCCCTTCTACCTCACTGGCCGCCCCTTCTTAGCCTTTTTTGCTAAATTCTTCTTGCTTCCAAAACCCACTGCCATAGAGCTGGTTCCGACTCATAGTAACCCTATAGGACAGTGTAGAACTGCCCAATAAGGTTTCCAAGGTTGTAAATCTTTACAGAAGCAGACTGCCAACATCTTTCTTCCAAGGAGCAGCTGGTGGGTTTGAACCTTTGACCTTTCAGTTAGCAGCCAAGCGGTTTAACTGCTGTGCCACTATAAGACTCCTTCTTCTTGCTTCATAAGCCTCTAAATGTCACAGGCCCCCAATTTTCAGTCTGAGCCTGCTCCTTCTGTCTCTCCTTGCCTCCCTCTTGTTCCCCCTCCTTTTTCCTCCTCTCCTTCCTCTCTCTCTCTCTCTTTCTTCTTGCTGATCTCATCAACCCCCATGGCTTTAAACACCAACTGTGTGTGAAGGACCCCCAAACATATCTCTAGCCCTGATCTCTCCCCTGAGCCCACTCATCATCTCCATTGGATGTTTAATAGACATCTCAAACTAAACATATTGAAACCAGAACCTTAGAATCAATATCCAGACCTATGACTCTCTTTCTCTTTCGCTTCCCCTGTGTCAATAAATCATACCATCATCTACCCAATTGCCAAGACCGAAACTCTGGGCACCAGTTTGTGTCCTCTCTTTTGCTCACCCCTCACATCCAGTTCTTTTGAAGGTTTTGTCAAATCTGCCTCCAAAATATATTCGAATCATCTTTTCTTTTGCACTTTCACTGTTTCCACCTTAGCCATCCCCATCTTTTAATTAGATTGTTGTCACATGAGTTCCCAACTAGTGCCTCCTTCTCCTTTTGCCCTCCTATTATCCATTTTCCTCAGAGAAACAAAAAGGAGTTTTTTGAAATACAAAAGATATTTGTGCCAGCCCACACTGAAAACCTCCAAAGCTCTCTCCTCATTATCACTAGATCTCAGTCAGTCTCCTTATCTTGGCTCCCTACTTGGTAATTTATCCACTGTGGTCTTTTCTGATCACACAACTCGTCTTCTACTAGTCTCTGATGTCCTTGCCCACCACTCTGCCAAACAAACCATTATTTTGGATCCTTGGGCTTCTTCCAAAACTCATTCTTTCCTTTGGGGCTTTGCAAATAGTATATATTTCTTCCAGGTCTGCACGTTTTTGGCTCATTCTGTTCTTTTAGTCCCATCTCAAATGCACCTTTTTCAGAGGTGCCTTTACTGACACCTAGCCTGAGTGACCTTTAACTCTCCATGTGTGTCTCTCTCCTACTCACACACTATGCTCCTGGTGCAGTGCTTTCTCTCATGGTAATATCTTTTTTGATGAGCAATTGATAGTCTGTTCGAACCCTGGCCTTGTTCTAACTGATGATACTGAGCTTTTCCATCATCTCTTTCCACAGACGTAGTAAATTTGATTCCTGTGTTTTCCATTTGGTAAGTATAGTCAGTGTTTATGTTGTTGAAAAAAGGTGTTGCCAATGAACAAGTCCTTGGTCAATCATGTGATCTCCAGCGTCATTTCTATCATCAAGGCCATATTTTCCAACTACTGTTCTTTCTTCTTTGTTCCCAGTTTTCACATTCCAATCACCGGTAATTATCAATGTGCCTTGATTGCATGTTCGATCAGTTTCAGACTGCAGAAGTTGGTAAAAATCTTCAATTTATTCATCTTTGGCATTAGTGGTCAGTGCATAAATTTGAATAATAGTCATATTAGCTGGTCTTCCTTGTAGGAGTATGGATATTATCGAATCACTGACAGCGTTGTCTTCAGGACAGATCTTGAAATGTTCTCTTTGACAATGAACGTAACGCCATTCCTTTTCAATTTGTCATTCTTGGCATAGTAGACCATATGATTTTCTGATTCAAAATGTCCAATATTAGTGTATTTCAGCTCATTGATGCCTAGGATATCGATCTTTATGCATTCCATCTCATTTTTGACCACTTCCAATTTTGCTCGATTCGTATTTTGTACGTTCCATGTTCTAATTATTAATAGATGTTTGCGGCTATTTCTTTTCATTTTAAGTCATGCCACATCAGCAAATGAGGGTCCCAAAAGTTTTAATCCATTGATGTCAGTAAGGTAGACTCTACTTTGATAAGGCAGCTCTTCCCCGGTCATATTTTTAGTACCTTTAAACCTGAGGGGCTCATCTTCTGGCACTATATCAGACAGTGTTCTGCTGCTATTCAGAAGGTTTTCACTGGCCAATTTTTTCAGAAGTAGACTGCCAGGTCTTTCTCCCTAGTCTGTCTTAGTCTGAAAGCTCTGCTGAAACTTGTCCACCATGAAGGACCCTGATGATGTTTGAAATATCAGTGGCATAGCTTCCAGCATCACAGCAACACGTAAGCCCTCACAGTACAACAAACTGACAGATGTGTGGAATGAGAGATATCATTGCTGATGTCAGATGAATCTTGTCTGAAAGCAGAGAATACCAGAAAGATGTTTACCTGTGTTTTATTGACTATGTAAAAGCATTCAACTCTGTGGATCATAACAAATTGTGGATAACGTTGTGAAGAATGAGAATTCCAGAACACTTAATTGTGCTCATGCAGAACCCATACATAGACCAAGAAGCAGTCATTCGAACAGAACAAGGGGATACTGCGTGGTTCTAAATCAGGAAAGGTGTGCATGAGGGTTGTATCCTTTCACCATACTTACTCAGTCTGTATGCTGAGCAAATATTCCGAGAAGAATGAGACATCAAGATCGGTGGAAGACTCATTAACAACCTACAATATGCAGATGATACAACTTTGATTGCTGAAAGTGAAGAGAACCTGTATCACTTACTGATGAAGATCAAAGACTGTAGCCTTCAGTATGGATTACACCTCAACATAAAACAAAAATCCTCACAACTGGGCCAATAAGCAACATCGTGATAAACAGGGAAAAGATTGAAGTTGTTAAGGATTTAATTTTACTTGGATCCACAATCAACACCTTTGGAAGTGGCATTCAAGGAAATCAGACGATGTATTGCATTAGCATATCTGCTGCAAAAGACCTCTTTAAAGTGTTAAAAACCAAAGATGTCACTTTAAGGAGTAAGGTGCACCTGACCCAAGCCATGATGGTGAAGAGCTACGGCTGCTAACCAAGAGGTTGGCAGTTCCAAGCCACCAGCCGCTCCTTGGAAATCCTATGGGGCAGTTCTACCCTGTCCTATAGGGTCACTATGAGTTGGAATTGACTCGACGGCAACGTGTTATGTGCATGCAAAAGCTGGTCTATGAATAAGGAAGACTGACAAAAAAATGATGCCTTTGAATTATGGTTTAGCAAAGAATACTGAATATACCATGGACAGCCAGAAGAATGAACAAGTCTGTCTTGGAAGAAGTACAGCTAGAATACTCCTTAGAAGTGAGGATGGCACGACTTAGTCTACATATTTTGGGCATGTTATCAGGAGAGACCAGTCCCTGGAGAAGGACATCATGCTAGTAAAGTAGAGGGTGAAAAAAAGGAAGACCCTTGATGAGCTGGATTGACCCAGTGGCTGCAACAATGGGCTCAAACATAGCAATGACTATGATGATGGTGCAGGACTGGGCAGTGTTTCGTTCTGTTGTACATAGGGTCACTATGAGTTGGAACAGACTCTAGGGCACCTAACAACAACAACAGTATCTTTAATTATTTTCACGTTATTACTCTGGGATATCTTTTTTTGCGTTTGTTTTCTGTCTCCTTCTTGCCAGCTGGAAGCTCCATGAGAGCATGGACTGTATCTGTCCTTTTAATTACTGAGTCCTCAACATGTTGAAAAGTAATGACACAATAAGTAGATGTGGGATGAAGGAAAGAAATTCTCTCTACAGATCAGTTTCCTCTTCTTTTTTCATCTTCATATGCTTTGGAGAGGTTACCAAGAGATAAAGAACCTATAGAGAGATGAAGAAATGTCTTACTCATTACTTTGATATTGTCTTCTGAGAGCAAAGCATGAGAAGTGTGCATTTTAAAAAGCTGGCAGTTTGTATTTTAGCAACTTCTCACAGTCTTTATTTAATTCTAGTACTTTTTACATGATTTCTTTGCTCTTTAAAAGACTATGCGTCAAAATAGAATTTGATTAGCAGAAAATTATTTTAGCACTTTAAAAAGTTTGCAGCAAGGAGAAGGAACAAAAAAAAAATATGTACTGTTTCCTTAGAAACACAACACATGTTTTATCTTAGAATTAGGGATTAATGTATGAATAATCCTTTCATAGAAAAATGAAAGGTAATATGAAGTATTGCTTTGACTGCAGATACATTTTATTATTTTCAACTATTTATAGAATATATCATCATTTGAAAATGTGCTGTCACTGCAGTTATGCTAGTATAGAGAAGAAAAAATATTCTAATCATCGAACTCCTTAGTAAAGAGAAAAGACATGTAAAAGTGAAAAGGTTTTATAATAGTAAACATATCAAAAGTTAATATGAAAAAAATTGTGATGAATAAATCATATCTACCATTCCTAGATATTTCCTTGGACGTTTTATGTAATATGTATTTCCAAGCTCATTCACAGTAATAGGAATTCTACATGTATAAGTAACTCTGGTTGTGCAGGACCCAGTGGGAGGCAGTTTGGTGTAATTATTAGGATATGAGCTTCACCTCTTAAACTAGGTATGTGCTTTGGGCATATTACTCAGTTCTTCATTTGCAAAATGAGGATTAATTAATAAAGATTTGCCTTAGGGGTTGTTTTGAGCATTAAATGAGATAATTCATGTAAATTACTTAATGTCTAGCACATGCTAAGTCCTTAATGTTAGCTAATATTACTGTATTATCTTTACACTTAACCCTGTTACCGAATATTATTACTCTCACCCTTCCTATGACACAGACTACAAGGATTATATTAGAATCAGGTTTCTGCAGAAGAATCAAAAGTAATCTATCAGTTTTTAATGGGTTAGTTAGATGTCTAGAGCAATGTTTTCCAATGTAGGTAAGTTGGTATTACACTGGGTAAAAACAGACTTCATTAATAAATTTGAGAAATGCCGAGTTTAAAAAATTTAAGCAGGGGTCTATACATCAGAGCTTTTTTGGAGCCTTTAAACTCTTGGTGTCGTACTGCAATCTATTTATCTGTAAGTTTTTAATCTTTTACAATTATGTACTTATTGCTTGTGTAATTAAAGAGTTAAAGATGTTAATACACGCCATGATACTCTAAGAGGGACATAAAGTGTGCAGGATTTCTCAAAGTTGAGAATGTTATTCCAGAGGGTCTGGCATTCTTTTGGTTCACAGGTAGTTCAATGACTATTCTTAGGATCAAGTGAGGGCTCCCTTCTAGGGTACAAAGAACTTCATTTATGAACTTGTGAAACTTGAATTTTTTCAGTATTATATTTATGTAAAATAGATAAGAGCATTTAAGATGTCACTGAAGGAAAGGCGTAATTGAGACCTGCCTTGTTTCAGTCTTTGAAAGAAGCATTTTCCTGTGGCTTAAAGTAAATCAAATAGTATGGTTAAAGGAAACTGGTCTGTGTGCAGAACACAATTGATTGTGCTTCCAAATATTTCTGTCTTCTTGTAAAAAAGGTAACAGAGCATAGTGATGCAGACATAAACACTGATGCCAAGTTGCCTTTAAAGCCCAGGTCTGCACTTACTGTCCGTGTGGTACTGGTGAAATTGCTTGATCTTTCTGTGCCTCAGTTATCTCATCTGAAAGTGGAAATAATAGATAGATACTACTTCATAGTGTTGTTATGAAGATTAAATGAGTTACTGTTTTTAAAGCATTAAGAACTACTCCTGGCCCATATTATGCACTATATATTTGTTAAATAAATAAACTCGAGAATCCACATCATTGCTTTCTGTAATGCGTCTAGTGTTACATTCAAGAGGATATGGTCGTAGGAAGAAAGAGTATTCACTGATAGAAATCTAAATCTGCCACTTTATCTCTGGATCCGGTGATGTTCTATCTGGAAGCAAGTGGCAATTAGAGTTTATTCCCTGGCCAATGACTGTCGGGTGGTGGCCAAATAGGAAAATAGGTATTTTGCCACCCTCCGTATAAAAACAGTGGTTTCTTTGTGCTTGGTAGGAAAATTAACTCGGAAATATTCTCAACATCTTGTCTTACTAGAACTACTCTCTTAAAAAGTTAATTCTATGACATATATAATTATAATTATATATATAACTATTTTGTCAAGCCATTAATAATGTTAGCTGACATTATTATTATCTTTACACTTATCCTGTTATCAATTATTAACTGTCATCTTTCCTATGACACAGAATATATATAATGTATATAATTAATTATATATTATTGTAATCCTGATCGTTAACATCTAGTAAACACAGTGCTAAATGTCTCATGCATCATCTCACTCTCACCACAGGCTTATAAAGATGCTTATCCATATTCGACAGCAAAGGAAACCAAGAATGTTAATGACTTCAGTAATTTAGAATTAGTACGATGTTCAACTGGTTTTTTTTAAACCCAAAGAACCCGACTCCAGAGTCCGTGCTCTGAACCACTCTACAATGCTGCCTCTCTCTATGTGGAACGTTTAAAACAATAACGGAACACTTGAGAGTCTAAATTTATGCTTTGTATGTCTTGGTATCACTTTCTTCAAGGCTGAGTAAACACAGTAGACATGAATCTACACACAAAACTGGATTATGATGCCCGTAGCAGCATCGTTATAATAGCCAAAACTGGAAATAATTCAAATGTCTATTAACTGATGAATGGATTAAAAAAAAAAAAAAGTGATCTATGCATACAAGGAATATTATTCAGCAATTAAAACTAACAGACTACTGATACATGCTAGGACATGAATGAACCTCAAAAGCATATGGTGAATGAAAGAAGCCAGATGTAGAAGATCCCATAATGTATGATTATACTTATATGAAATATTTAGAAAAGTAAATATAGAGAGTCAGAAAGTAGATTATCAGTTGCCTGGGACTAGGGGTTGAAATGGAGATCAGTGGCAAATGGACATGGGGGATCTTTCTGAGGTGATGGAAATGTTCTAAAACCAGATTTTAGTGATGGTTAAACAGATATGTAAACTTACTAAAAATCATTTACTAAAAAAGAATTGTGCATTTAATATGGGTGAATTATACTGCATATAAACTATACCTCAATAAACCTATAAAAAAATACTAGATAATGGTCCAGAGATTAAGTATCCTGGACCATAGTTTAATGACAAGATAAAGAAAACTGAAAAATCAAGTTCAAAAGTTTACAATCCATAGTAATTTTAAAATTTATTTGTCCTCTCTCCATAATTTATATACAGAGGATGGAAAGTCCTTTTTTTTTCATCTAGCATAAATTACAAATTGGCAATAAAACAGGAAGTTTTATTAGAATACTGTCCTGACATAATTTCTCTTTAATATGATAAACTGAATATCTGACTTTGGAAATAAAGTAGGTTTCTGTATTTTATTTAAGACTTGTCTCCAAATGAAAATGTTTAAATCGAAGTTCCATCATGGTGTTAGATACATGTATAGTAAGATTTTCAAGGTGTAGATGAAATCCACTACCTGTACCCTACATAATTAATATGTCCCTTTACATTCAACAACCCAATTTCACTATGTTCACTTTTCATTTTCACTTACTTTGTGAGATACGCAGAGCATTCGTTTATCATTTCCACCATTTTAAAGACTGGACAACAGAGGCACACAGTGGTTAAGTCTAAGTCATGTAAGCTTTTAAATGACTGAGATCAGCCTGCTACTCAGTTTTCCTAAACACAAGCCATATGTGATTCACATATGGTCCTTTACTCAGCATTCATTTTTTGAAATAATAGAAATTTAACCAGTACTGGGTGATTGATTCTATAGATCCATGGCAGATGTCTTAACCAAGTCTTTAAGCAGTTTCATTACTATCATCTCATAAGATCTCTTAACATCGAGTATGAATTAAAACTACAAGCAATAAGGGTTTTAAATGTGACTTGGGACTGATATGTTATAGTAGCTTTTAATGTGCATTATTAGGTACCTTCCAATGGATGGTTGCAGAAAGTGAGACCCCATACACACCATAGTTGTTTAAAAATAATGCTCCCACACACACCATTTTTTATTCCTGGGCCTCAAGATTAGTGAGAAAAAAAAAAATAGGGAAGTATTACAGATTATTTAACTTTTGTGCTAGTTTGCCATACATCAAAGCAAAAGAGAGAGCTACACTGATGTTGTACAAAAGATGAGACTGGGCTCTGATGTATCTTCAAATTATTCTTCACCAGGAATACTCCAAATGGCACATTTCCTGATGCTTAAAGGCCTTAGATCTCAGTCCATTCCTTGTGGATGCAACAATTCACTGTTGAAGAAAGCTGTCAAAAGCTTTCAAATCCATTTTTTCTTTACCTTTTTCGGTCCATTTCTTAAAGAAATTTTCGGGTTTTTTTTTTTTTAATAGTAACATTTCTTGACCTATTCTTAGTGTGATATTATGTATATTAATCATATTCCTTTTCTGTTGACTTCAGTCTTCTGGGCATACGTCTACTTTTAACAGTATCACGGGCCCTATAGCCGCTTCTTCGGTTGCTTTGGTTATCTTGGAATTTGTGTTGTTACATGTGGAGATGGATTGTTCCCTGGAAGGCTGAACATTAAGCCTGGGTGCTTTGTTTTTTATTTGCAGGCCTCCTGTTTTCACATCATGTTTTTTGTATTCAGAAACTGATGTGCTGACAGCAAGGGAACAAAGATCGGCATCTTTTTCAGAAAAGCGGTATTCAGGGGAACTGTGTAAACATTTTTATGGTTACATTTATTTTGTTTTTAAGACAATTTTTTTTTTAGATCTAAGTGAGACTGGGTGGGGTGGACTTAATGTAAAGCACATGTATTGGCAAGTTTGCGGGCACTTGTTAGAGCTCTCTGCACATATGTTGAATAACGGATTCTGTTTCTGTTAAGGCTTTTTGGCAAAGCCCAGCAATGTGCTTTTTAAAGTTAAAGAAACATGTATGTTTATTGGAACTCTTTTTCCACCCTAAGGCTGTAAAGGGGAAAGGATATAAAATACAGGCAGGGCAGGTTAGATTTCTCTAAAATAGAGCAGATTTATATCTTTATTTTGTTGTATGAAATTGTAACTGTGTTTCCCATTCAACAGTAAGCATCTCTGATTTTCATTGTTGAATTTCCTCAGTTGTTTGAAAGACACACATTTTTTCTGCTTTTTTTAGAGATTACACTTCAATTTTTAACATGCATGTTTGATTTCACAAAGATTTTTTCTACTGTCCTCTTGACCAAAAAAAAAAATATCTTAAAATGTTTCAATTCTGCTCACTCCTTTACTGTCCAGCATTTTAGGTCCATCTTTGTTTATGTGTCCCAAAGTAGTCATTATTATAGTTTTTGTTTTATACTGATATTACTTAGATTTACTGACATGCTTCTCAGTTTCTTTGCTCATCATTGCTTTGTGTACCTTTCTGGCTCAGTTTCCGTATTCCCAAAGTACATCCTTTGTTTATCTCAGTAAGATCAGCTACTAGAAGACTTTATTGGTTTTTGTTTTGAAATATGTTTATTTTACTGATCATTTGAGATGATAATTTACTGAGCATATGATTCTAGGCAAAGAGTTATATTCACTCAGCATTTAAATAATATTAATCCATTATATTCTGGCTTTTACTGTTGCTTTGAGAAGTCAGAAGTTAGCTCTCAGCCTAACTTCTATTCCTTAGTAGTTTAATCTGTCTTTTCTCTCCAGATGCTTCTAAGTTTTTTCTTTTTTTTTTTTTTTGCCATGTGCCATTTCATTGTGATGACTCTAGCTGTGGAATTCTTTTTATTTTTAAAATCATGCTCATATTTTATTTTTCCCCCTTCAGTCTGAGGAATGGTGATGTTTTGTATCAATTCTGGAAAATTCTCAGCCATTATTTCTATAAATACTAATTGACTCCCATTTTCTGTTCTCTGTCTCTCTGGAACTTGTCTTCAGTGTTGTTCCTTCTTATTTTATCATCTGTATCTCTTAACCACTTTTTCATATTTTCCACATTTTTATATTTCTGTCCTGCATTTCTGCTTGTCTGTTGTATAGTTCACTGTTTTTCTCTTCAGCTGTATCTAATTTGGTGTTTAACTTGTTTATATGTTTACTTATATTTATACGTAAATATATACGTTCTGTGTTTATGCTTTAAAATTTATTTTTAATATATGCCTTAGTCACCTTAATTGTTTTATTACAGCTTATCCTTTTTTTGAGTTATCTTAGGTTCTTGGATTTCTATTCCTGTTGTTTGTTCTTCTGTGTGCTGACTCAGTCATGGTGCACTTTTTCCTCATAAAGTTTGTCTTTCTGACTGTGTGGTCAACTTAATCTTTAAAATCGACGAAGGTCTGGCATCTGCCTCTGCCAGTTGCTCTTGTGCAATCACTAGAATACTCCTGGGAAAAAAAAACTTTTGTAATTCTCTGCTTTTTTGAGATTTCCAAGATATGCAGGTTCTCTTAAATTAGAATCCCAAGTGAAGTTTTTTAAAAAAATTACAGAAAAAAGAAACCAAAAACTTTTATACCTCTACCCAGAGCAAAGGCAAACTACCTGTCTTCCCCTTGAAGTAAGTATGTATTTTTTCTTGCCTAGGCTTTCATAGAGGGCATAGCCACTGTGTGATCCTATTTTGATGCAGGGGGTCTCCAGTTCTCCTTATCTGTGGTTCACATGAATGTCAAACATCAAACCCCAAACAGCCACGTTGCTCCCTAGTCAAGGTGTGTTTCCTACCAGCTCATTGGCTTTCGTTTCTGTTTCTGGCACCTGGCCAGTCCCTTTTCTGTTTGAGCAATTCTAGTTGAGCATTTTGAGAAAAGTTTCAGGTTACTCTGGAATATTGTGAGAAACAGGAGTCTTTAATATCTCTTAGGAATTTATCTATGTTTTATCTACATATCCAGGACCTATCCACAAACAAATACATTTTTAATGTTTGGAATTGAATTTTTTATCATAAAGAAGTAAATAAAAACAAACTGATTGTAGTTAGTTGTCATGGAGTCAATTCCAACTCATGGCAACCCCATGTGTGCAGAGTAGAACTACTCCGTAGAGTTTTCAAGGCTGTCGCTTTTCAGAAGCAGATCGCCAGGCCTGTCTTCCGAGGTGCCTCTGGGTAGGTTCAGACTGCCAATCTTCCAGTTAGTAGTCGAGCACTTAACTGTTTGTACCACCCAGGGAATCAAAATAAGCTGATAGTAAAGCTTTTTTTTAAAAAAAAAAAAACGTAGAACTTGAAAGGGAAAATTACTTGATTCAAAATAGAGACAAACTCATCTTTATATCTCACCACAGTAAAATAAGAATTCATATTTTTTGAAGTCATGATTCTGAGGCCTATTAAGATTCAAAATTACATATATATGTATTATATAAACCTGGAGTACTCCTTTTCTTTGACATGGAAGGAATTAGATTCAAAAGAAAATTTATCTTTTGAGTTTCACTGTTTCCTTCATTTTTTTTTTTTTTTTCCTCATATAATGAATCTACTGCCTTTACCTTTGCATTTCCCTATTTTTGGCTACATTTCAACTCATTCTCCCACACGCTTTTTAAAAGATTTCTCATAAAAGGAACGCTGATTTAGCAGTTTCATTATTGGTTTATTCTGAAAGGCATGCAAAGTAACACATAAAGGCAAAGAAATACTGAGATCCTGTAACATTATGTCATCCTCCTTAGAAATTTTAGCCAGATCCACTAATTCTTCTTGAACGCCCCTGGTATTGACAAGCATTATAGTAACTTTTTTTATTTTTAATGTACAAATGGAGGTACGGGCAGGTTATTTCACCAATGTCCTTCAAAAGTTGTTGTAAGTTGGTAGTTTAAAACGGAAGTGTACCCAAAAGCTGTCTGTTGTTGTTAGTTGCCATCAAGCTAGCTCTGACTCATGGTGACTGTCTGTATAACAGAACAAAACGTTGCTCTGTCCTGCGCCATACTCACAATCATTGGTACATTTGAGCCTATTTTTGCAGCCACTGTGTCAATCCATCTCAATAAGGATTTCCCTCCACTTAACAAATATGATGTCCTTTTCTAGCGATTGATCTTTCCTTATGTTGTGTCCAAAGTAAGCAAGACAAAGCTGTCTACACAATGTATGTGACTCAGTAATCCTTCAGATAATTTGTGAGTCTAGAAGAATTTAAATAATTATAATAAATAAAATCATATTAACTAACATTATGAAACAGGCACTGTTCCAAGATTTGACATTTATTTACTCATTTAATTCTAACAACACCAT
This sequence comes from Trichechus manatus latirostris, assembly GCF_000243295.1. Classification (NCBI taxonomy): domain Eukaryota; kingdom Metazoa; phylum Chordata; class Mammalia; order Sirenia; family Trichechidae; genus Trichechus; species Trichechus manatus. The sequence goes on along the minus strand of NW_004443983.1, from coordinate 298,977 downwards.
TAGATTCTATTATAATCCCATTGAAAGATGAGGTGCCCTGAGAGGTTAAGCCACATCTCAAGTTCATGTAGCTAGGAGATGGTGAAGATGGGATTTACACCCAGGCCTTAGTTTTTAACTTGTTTTCAGCACTGTCTCTTTGCGTCACAAATACACACACCCACACACATGCATACATACAGCCTACGGTTATGATAATTGTCTTAGAAATATCTCTTTTTCTATTTATCTATGTTGTTAGGAAGAGGGGGCAAACACTCACTTTCTTCAGTTTAAATTAATGACCCTAATATCACGGAATATCTGATCAGTGGAAAAAGTTGCAATCCTCATGAGAGATGTTGTTTTAGAGGAGTTGAGGGACATACTTCATGGTATGGAAGCCAAGATATTATCTAGGTAATTAAGGAATTCTGAAATCATTAAAACTCTTATTTGTTATTATTGGAAAATAACAGATTTTATTTCAAACTTCAGATCTAGTGACTTCCTTCAGCATCTGTGCTCCTACTAAGTCAGAACAAGACAATGAATGACATTTCTCATTAGCAAGCTACTTTTTTTTTTTGGTGCCAGCAATGTCATATATGATGATTGCCTATCAATCTGTATTAGATATTACTATTACATAATAATATAATTATTATTTTTGATTTAATTGATGTATTTTATTTGTTATGAAATTATTGTCTTAATTTTTTTAAAATCCTTTAGTTACTGTTGTTTGTTTAAATCATACAAATGTTTGAAATTAAGCTTAATCCTAGTGAATTTTATTACAAGATTATAAAAATAAAGTTCTAATGAATAAGAACAACATTTTGCTTCCTCTCATGATATATCAATATATATTACATTCTGTCTTCTTCTGTTGTTCAACTGACTACACTAATCATAATGAAATATTTTATAAAAACAGTTTCTATTCATTCAAAATTAAAAACCCCCAAGTAATGGTAGCATTTCTGATTTTTTTCTTCTTTATCTTAAAATACTCTGCCATTTTAGACTAATGTTATTGAGTCCAGATCTATGACATATAAATACTACAAGTATTTTTACATTGATGGCATTAAGATGTTTGGTGGGATGTGGAAAGAGATAAAACAGGAACACATAAAGGTATCATGAAGGTAGTCATTCTAATGTTGAATAATTGTTTTGTAATTCAACATCAGTGAAATCGTTTTTTAAAGCAGTTTTATCTTGGAAAAGATTATGTTTTATTTATACACTAATCATTTATATATAGATAGAGAATTGGAATTACATTTATTATGGTTCCATGTGCTTCTGAATGGAGTACTAGGTGTGGAGTTAAAAGCAGCATATGACTTTTACTTCCGTGTTGTCCATGGGATAACTTTTGGCCAACTCTCTTAACTTTATTAAAAAGTAGATTTATGATACTGTTGAACGGCCTTACTACGCTCAAACAAATAAAATAAGACAAGACAAAACAAACCTAACTCTTCTCCCCTGACCCTCTGCCTGAGTAACTCACCCACAAAACTAAAATTCAGCCCTTTAGGTTAAACTAGATTATTGGCTAGCCAGTTTCCACTTTGCCATTCTGTGACTTGGCAGCCTATGAATTGACTCTCAGTGACGTGGCTGACTTCATCCAGAGCCTAGAGGCAGTGAGTGAGAAAAATATTTGTTGCCTAAAATTTTAAAAAGGGGCCATTGTAAGGTCAAGGCCTTGGCAACTGGAGGAATCCAGGAGGGGTCGGGTAGGAGAGGAGCAAAAGGGTAGCAACTAACAAGCAAATGAAGAGAACTAGTGAGGAGCTAAATAAAACTTCTATCTAGTTTAAAGTTACACTGAGGCTAGAGCAGAATACGACCTACCTTCTCCTGTATATACAAAAATACTGCTTCTCCATTCATTCAGCAAATGTTTATTGAGGACTCTGTACTAGTCTTTGTGCAAGGACTGGAGAACCAACAGTTAAGGAATTGCATACCTGGTATGAAAGAGCTAACAGACTAATGAGGAGGCAGTCAAACCGATAATTACCATGTGGTTAGATAAGTGGCAACAGAAAAGAAACCTAAGTATTATGTAGGTACTAAGAAACTGAGGGGACATGGTCGAGGGAAGTAAATGTTTCCTTTCTTCCTTTTCCTTCAACTGAGTTCTTCAGCCTTTCTCCTGTAAAGGAGAACCCCTATCCCAGGGAACACTACCACATTGTCCTGCATTAGGTGGGGCTCTGGTAAGTATAATCCTTAAGCAGAGTTCCTATGTGAAAACTCTCCATACCTATGACAAGATTAACAACATCTGCCCATCTGTCCTGGTTTCCTTTGTTCTAGTTGACTTTCATTTGTTCAGATGAAAACAGAAAGTATTAGAAAATGCCACTGATCTCTCTGAAAACCCTTCCAGGGACTAACTACCCATATGCAGCATTACTCTGCATTACTAAGCTGAGGAGGACATTAACCTGATTCTGCACGATAGTTCTCAATCCTGATCTCAAAGTTGACCCTTTTGCGTATTGATCATAGGTATATAGATGTCCTCAGAACCTCAAACCCAGTATATCAAAAACTTAGTCCTTCCTGCCACCACACCAAACCAAACCAAAACCATTGCTGTCAAGTCGATTCCCACTCATAGTGACCCTATAGGACAGAGTAGAACTGCCTCATAGGGTTTCCAAGGCTGTAATCTTTATGAAAGCAGACTGCCACATCTTTCTTCCGTGAAGTGGCTGCTGGGTTCTAACTGCCGACCTTTTGGTTAGCAGCTGAGTGTTTAACCACTGCACCACCAGGGCTCTTCATTCCTGCCCCTAGCCACCTCAAACCTGCCACTCTTTACATGTGCTTTACATTGTCTGCCAGCTTACCCAAGCCAGAAATGAGTATGCCTGCCTTTACTCCTCTTTCTTCCTTCTCTCCACATCTATTAAATTACCAAGTCCTGTCAGTTTTATCTCCCAAACTTGTCAGCTGTTTATCCTTTCCATAGATCCTTATTTCCTTCAGGCTGTCACTATTTCTCATCTGGACGATTAGGATGGTGTCCTTACTAATTTCGGTCTCAGTATTTTAGCCTACCAAATGGACCATTTGATCTTTTCACATGCAAATGTGAGCCTGTCATTTACCTGCTAAAAAATTCTTCAATGGCCTCCCCTTTCCTATAAGAATGGTTTTTGACCTTCTTTAGTGTGTAGAATCTTCTTTCAAGTGATATTTTATGTAGTATCTCAATTACATGGCACAAATCAAAAGGAGTTGCTTAGTTAGTAAGTTCAATGGGTCGGATAGGGACATAAAAAAAGAGCTGATCTTAGAGATTCTCCCCATCATACCTAGCTGGATAACCTAAGGTACTTCAATGAATTTGAGCAGAATGCATCTTGAAAATCTTTGATTAATAGAATTATAAGATCCTGTGGGAGCCCTGGATGGTGCAAACAGTTTACGCACTTGGTTGCTAACTAAAAGATTGGTGGTTCGAGTCCACACAGAGGCACTTTGGAAGAAAGGTCTGACAACCTACTTTCAAAAATCAGCCATTGAACTTTACTGGAGAATTCTACCAATCATTCAGAGAAGAGTTTACACCAGCACTACTCAAACTATTTTAGAACATAGAAAAGGAAGGTATACTTTCAAATTCAAACTAGGAAGCCAGCATAACCCTGATACCAAAACCAAGAAAAGACACCACACAAAAAAGAAAATTACAGACCAATATCTCTCATGAATATAGATGCAGAAATTCTCAACAAAATTCTAGCCAATAGAATTCAACATCATATCAAAAAAATAATACACCGCGACCAAGTGGGATTCATGCTAGGTATGCAGGGATGGTTCAACATTAGAAAATCAATCAACGTAATCTACCACATAAATAAAAGAATCACATGATCATCTCAATCGATGCAGAAAAGGCATTCAACAAAGTGCAGCATCCATTCCTGATAAAAACTCTCAATAAAATAGAACAGAATTCCTCTACATAATAAAGGACATCTGTACAGAACCAATGGCCAACATCATTCTTAATGGAGAGAGGCTAAAAACATTCCCCTTGAGAACAAGAACAAGACAAGGATGCCCTTTATCACCACTTGTGTTTAACATTGTGCTGGAAGTCCTAGACAGAGCAAGAAGGCGAGAAAAAGAAATAAAGGGCGTTCAAATTGGTAACGAAGAAGTAAAGCTATCCCTATTTGTTGATGATATGATATTATACATAGAAAACCCAAAAGACCCCACAAGGAAACTAGTGGAACTAATAGAAAGATTCAGCAGAGTAACAAGGTACAAGAAAACCATACAAAAATAAGTTGTATTCCTATACAGCAATTAAAAAAAAAAAATGATGAAAAGGAGATCAGGAAAACAATACCATTTAAAATAGTCCCTAAAAAAATGAAATAATTCGGAATAAATCTAACCACAGATGTTAAAGACCTATACAAAGAAAACTACAAAACACTACTGCAAGAAACCAAAAGAGAACTACGTAAATGGAGAAACATACCATGCTCATGAATAGGTAGACTCAACATTGTGAAACTGTCAGTTCTGCCTAAAGCAATCTACAAATACAATGCAATCCCGATCCGAATACCAACAGCATTCTTAAAGAGATGGAAAAACAAATCATTAACTTTATATAGAAAGGGAAGAGGCCCAGATAAGTAAAGCACTATTGAAGAAGAAGAATAAAGTAGGAGGCCTCACACTACCTGACCTAAGAAACTACAGCTACAATAGCCAAAACAGCCTGGTACTGGTACAACGGCAGATACATTGACCGATGGAACAGAATTGAGGACCCAGATGTAAATCCATCCACCTACATCACCTGATCCTCAAGAAGGGCCCAGAGTCCAGCAGATGAGGAAAAGACAGTCTGTTTAACAAATGGTGCTGGCAAAACTGGATGTTCATCTGCAAAAAAATGAAATAGGACCCATACCTGCCACCATACACAAAACTAATTCAAAATGGATCAAAGACCTAAATATAAACCAAAATCTATAAAGATCATAGAAGAAAAAATAGGATCAACCCTAGAGACCCTAATACACGACATTAACAGGATACAAACCATAACTAACAACACATATATTCCAGAAGATAAACTAGATAACTGGGATCTTCTAAAAATTAAACACTTATGCTCATCAAAAGACTTCACCAAAAAAGACAACCTACAGACTGGGAAAAAATTTTTGACTATGACAAATCCAACAAAGTTCCAATCTCTAAAATCTGCAGGAAAATCCAACACCTCTACAACAAAAAGACAAATAATCCAATTAAAAAATTGGTAAAAGATATGAATAGACACTTCACCAAAGAAGACATTCAAGTGACTAACAGACACATGAGGAAATGCTCGCAATCACTAGCCATTAGAGAAATGCAAATCAAAACCTCAGTGAGATACCATCTTACACCAACATTACTGACATGAATCAAAAAAGCAGAAAATAGAAAATGCTGGAGAGGCTTTGGGGAGCTTGGAACTCTTATGCACTGCTGGTGGGAATGCAAAATGCTACAACAATTTTGGAAAACAATATGGCACTTCCTTAGAAAGCTAGAAATAGAAATACCATATGATCCAGCAATCCCACTCCTAGGAATATGTCCTAGAGAAATAAGAGCCATCACACAAATAGACATATGCACACCCATGTTCACTGCAGCATTGTTCACAATAGCAGCAAGATGGAAACAACCTAGATGCCCATCAACAGATGAATGGATAAGTGAACTATGGTACATACACAATGGATTACTATGCAACGATAAAGAACATTGATGAATCTGCAAAGCAACTCATAACATGGATGAATCTGGAGGGCATTATGCTGAATGAAATAAGTCAATCACAAAAGGACAAATATTGTATGAGACCACTACTATAAAAACTCATGAAAAGGTTTACACACAAAAAAGAAACAATCTTTGATGGTTACAAGGGAGGGGATAGGTAGGAGGGAAAAACACTAAATAGACAGTAGGTAACTCTGGTGAAGAATACTGGGGAAGCTAGCACAACTTGTCCAAGGTCATGAAAGCTCCATGGACACATTCAGACTCCCTGAGGGACCGAATTACTGGGCTGAGGTCTGTGGGGACCGCAGTCTGGGGGAACATCTAGCTCAATTGCGATAACATAGTTTATTAAGAAAATGTTCTACATTCTACTTCGGTGGGTAGCATCTGGGGTCTTAAAAGCTTGTTAGCGGCCATCTAAGATACTGGTCTCAGCCCGTCTGGAACAAGGGAGAATGAAGAAAACCAAAGACACAAGGGAAAGATTACTCCAAAGGACTAATGGACCACAAGTACTACAGCCTCCACCAGACTGAGTCCAGTACAACTAAATGGTGCCCAGCTACTATCACTGACTGCTGTAACAGGGATCACAATATAGGGCCCCAGACAGAGCAGGAGAAGAATATAGAACAAAATTCTAACTCACACACACACACACACACACACACACACAATAATAATAATAAGACCAGACTTACTGGTCTGACAGAGACTGGAGAGACCCCAAGAGTATGGCCCCAGGACACCCTTTTAGCTCAGTAATGAAGTCACTCCTGAGGTTCACCCTTCAGCCAAAGATTAGACAGGCCCATAAAACAAAACGAAACTTAAGGGGCACACCAACCCGGAGGCAAAGACAAGAAGGCAGGAGGGAACAGAAAAGCTGGTAATAGGGAACTCAAGTTCGAGAAAGGGAGAGTGTTGACATGTTGAGGGCTCGGCAACCAATGTCACAAAACAATATGTGTACTAAATGTTTAATGGGAAGCTAGTTTGTTCTATAAACCTTAATCTAAAGTACAATAAAAATAAGTAAATTTAAAAAATGGTATTAAAAATTAGCCTTTGAAAACTCCATGGAGCACATTCCTACTCTGACACATAGGAGGTCACCATCTGCATGAATCAAGTCATGAACGACTGTTTTTTTTTTTTTTTTTTTTTTTTTGATTGGGTGATATATAAACCCTTAATCATCCAACTGTCTAGGCTCATTGCCTACATTATGTATCTATACACTTCATGCTGCAACTACACTGGACTGTTGCATCTTCTTAGAACCTGCTGAGCTCTATTGTATGCCTCTGTCTTTGACCTGGTCCCTCGTAGTAGAACACAACCCTCTAACAAGTCTAAGAAACTGAATTCTCATCCTCTGAGACTCTATGAGCCTTATCAGTTCCATGCCACACTACTGCCCTTCACTTGAAGGCACACTAAGACTTTCCTGTCTACATGTCTTTCCCCTCTCCTGGATAGAGCATTGCATTGCCAAAGCTTATCTTTACAAATGTTTCTCTAATCTACTTGATATCAGTAGTCATGTCGTCATTTTGATTTTTCAATGCCTACCCCAGTTTTCAGTGGGTCATTAATAAATGTTTGTTGCATGAATAAATAACTAATTTGCTTCTTGAATTATTAAAATTACGTTGTTGTTGTTGTTAGGTGCCGTCAAGTCGGTTCCAATTTGTAGTGACCCTGTGTACAACAGAGCGAAACACTGCCCAGTCCTGCACCATCCTCACAATCCTTGCAGCCCATTGTTGTAGCCAGTACATCAGTCCATCTCGTAGAGTGTAGTCCTCTTTTTCACTGACCCTCTACTTTACCAAACATTTATGTCCTTCTCCAGGGACTGGTCCCTCCTGATAACAAGTCCAGAATACATGAGATGAAGTCACACCATCGTTGCTTCTAAGGAGCATTCTATTTGTATTTCTTCCAAAACAAATTTATTCATTCTTCTGGCAGTCCATGATATTCTTTACCAACACCATAATTCAAAAGCATCAATTCTTCTTTGGTCTTCCTTATTCATTGCCCAGCTTTCGCATGCATAAGAGGTGATTGAAAATTCCATGGCTGGGGTCAGGCGCACTTTAATCCTCAAAGTGGCTTCTTTTTAGAGGTCTTTTGCAGCAGATTTGACCAATACAATACAATACAAGCTGACTTCTTGACTGCCGTTTCCATGTATGTTATTGTGGATCCAAGTAAAATGAAATCCTGACAACTTGAGTATTTTCTCTGTTTATCATGATGTTGCTTATTGGTCCATTTGTGAGGATTTTTGTTTTCTTTATATTGAAGTGTAATCCATACTAAAGCCTTTAGTCTTTGATCTTCATCACTGAGTGCTTCAAATCCTCTTCGCTTTCAGCAAGTAAGGTTGTGTCAACTGCATATCGCAGGTTGTTAATAAGTCTTCCTCCAATCCTGATGTCACATTCTTCTTCATATAGTTCAGTTCCTCAGATTATTTGCTCAGCATACAGATTGAGTAACCATGGGGAAAGGATACAACCCTGATGCATACCTTTTTATTTTATTTTATTTTAATCCACGGAGTATCTCCTTGTTCTGTTAGAACGACTGCCTCTTGGTCTATGTACAGGTTCCACATGAGCGTAATTAAGTGTTCTGGAATTCCTGTTCTTTGCAGTGTTATCCATAATTTGTTATGATCCACACAGTTGAATGCCTTGACATAGTCAATACAACACAGGTAAACATCTTTCTGGTATTCTCTGCTTTCAGCCAGGATCCACCTGACATCTGCAATGATATCCCTCATTTTACATCCTCTTCTGAATCCAGCTTGAGTTTTTGGCAGGAATTAAAATTATTATTATTTTTATTAGTAGTAGTATTGAAATTATAGTGAAATTTATTTAAAATATAAACATAGTCTTAAAATATATAGTAATCTGTCCTGTCAAGTTTTTTTAAATGAAATAAGACTTCAGTTATAAATGTACTGATAATGAAATGATTGAAAGCAAAAAGAAATATACAGGTGAAAAATAACCTTGATATTGTTACTTTCAAACCTATTAAGACCATATGTTGGCTGTAGAATTTTCTCTTGTGGCTTCATTGGTTCATTATTAGTAAATTTAAAGCATTTGATAAGAGGCTGCTCATTCTCCATCCTAATCAAAGTTCCTTTTCTCTGATATTGTAAGCAGTGGTAGTCAAAGACAGCACACAAAATTGCATTAAATTCAGACTTGGCAGTGTTGAAAAAATGGAAAGATGGTAAAAAAAATGATACACTCATTCTTTTGTTTTGGTCAAAACACTACAAATCTTTAGAAAAGCGAGCACTAAAGTATACCTGCAGTGGATTATCTTTTTTTTTTTTTTTAATGATTATAATTGTCCACCAATGTTCATTGCAACATCATTCACAATAGCCAAAAGGTGGAAACAACCCAAGTGTCCATCAATAGATGAATAGATAAGCAAAATATTGTATATAAATATGAGGGAATATTATTGAGTCATAAAGAGAAATGAAGTTCTAATACATCCTACAGCATGGATGAACCTTGAGATGAGCAAAGTAAGTCAGACACAAAAGGACAAATACTATATGATTCTGCTTATATAAAGTAGAATAGACAAATGTATAGAGACAAATGTTTATTAGTGGTTACCAGGGATTGGGAGAGGAGGAAATAGAGATTCATTGCTTAAGGAGTACTGAATTTCTGTTAAGGAGGATGAAAAATATGTAAAAATGGATAGTGGTGATCATTGCCCAACATGATCAATATAACTAATACCACTAAATTGTACACGTAAGAATGGTTAAAATGGCAAATATTTTGTTATATATATTTCACCACAATTTTAAAAAAATCAAAATTAATTTTAAATATCTATACTGAGAACCTGATGCATATTACAGAATATGCCCTGAAATTGTAAAATGGACCAATGAGGCAAAAGTAATAATTATTAGCATTATTCTTTACTCTAGGCTCAAGAGGTGTTCCCCAGGTAAACCTTCAGTAAACCTTGATGATCTAGAGGGTTGAAGACAGCTTTGAGGCTAAAACTTTCTAGCTGAGGCCATGAAGCTCCCTGAATAGAGCTCAGAGACCTGGATTCCACACCTGGCTCACTCTCTTCCTAACTGTGGAAGAACGTGGGCCAATTACTTAAATTCTCTAATGTCCAATTTCCACTTCAGGAAATATACATAACTACCTCATAATGATTCTATGAGGATTATTTGAGATGCTGTATGTGATGTACCTAGCTTAATTCCAGGGAGCAGGTAAGCATTCAATAAATTCTGGCTCTTATTACTATTAAGCTCCAATTTGTAGAATGTAGATCCTGTGAAAATGTCCCACACTTATGCTGAGGAAAAAAGGCAAAGGGAAATTTCCAACTATGCTAAGAGCAAGCAACTTGCAAAATGTCAGACACTGATATTATAACAAATGATGTTTAATTTTGTTCATATTCCTAATAAAAAAAGACTGATAGGATTTAAAGATGTATAGAGCAGATAGATGATATGGGTTCACACATACAGGGAGTGCAAACAGGGCTTTCCGGAATATCTGACTGCTAGCCATTGCATTTACACCTGAGTCAACAGAAAATCGAATCACGTTTATATTTTCGTTTAATGTTGGCTCTTGGGTCAAAATATTTCATAACCTTTTGAACTGAAGACAGGGCCTATCTTGTTTTTTATGATGCATAGTCATGATTCTTCATTTGACTTGGCATTTGGAAAGGTATTCCACTTCCTTTATTTGAGTAATGAATGATGCCAGTATTCCTTAGATAAAACATTGTCATTGAAGTTGTTTCATGTAGAGAAATAGCATGACTGGTTTTAGTATAAACTTCAGTTGGTTTGTAGTGTGAGTTCATAAACCATATGGGAATTTAAATAACCTGAAATGAGATATTTGATAGAAAGTCCTCTTACCTGACTTTCATTTACAGTAGAAAGATTCTTCTTTGCAATCAATTCATCTAAAGCGAGCTGTTGACAAGAATCATGTATTTATCCCTGGGCTCTCTTCTGACTAGTTGCTTTGCCAACATTTGTATGTCTTGTCATCTCTGAAGACAGCTTGATGTTTTCAACCTCTCTAACACCTGTAAATTTTCCATTTTATTTAAAATTGCAGATTGTTTGGCTATCTTTATGGTCTTTTATGAAAGCTAGACATGAATCTTTTGTTTACTGAACCAGCAAGGATTAGAGAAATCAAGTAAATTCTTCCCTCTTTGTCTCTCGATGTCACCATAAGAGTTCAACCTGTATGTTGCAGCTTCAGAGGCAGCACATTCTAATGGAGCTGAGACTTTAAGCTCAGCATTGTGCAGTGCCTAAAAGTCAGATCATAGACCCACACACACATACACAGAGAGAGAGAGAGAGGTAGAAAAAAGAGAAAATGAAGTAGAAGTATTTTAGTTGAAATACAAGTTTAATTTTCTTAATTACTATTTTTGACCAGCTATTATGGACAAAACCGTGCCAGATACTGTGGGAAGAAGAGACAAGAAAAAAAGACATATTCTTCATCCTCAGAGTGTTTACAGTTGGATAATGCAGTATGTTGTTGGGTCCTGTTGAGTTGTTGGGTGCTGTTGAGTTGATTCCAACTCATTGCAAACCCATGTGACAGGGTAGAACTGCCCCATATGGTACCCTTGTCTGTAATCTTTACTGAAGCAGGTCACCAGGTCTTTATCCCATGGAGTGGCTGGGTAGGTTTGAACTGCCAGCCTTAAGGTTAGTAGCTGAGCACTTAACCATTGTGCCACCAGGGATTCTTGTAATGAAGTATATGAGTATAATATTTACTGTACATTACTGGCTTAAACAAAAAATGAAGTTTTAAATTCACTTAATAAGGGGTTTAGGGATAGGTATGTCTGTGGATACCACAGGATTGGTTCATTCAACAGCTCAATCATGTTATTGAGAGCCAAGTTTCATTTATTGTTCCATTGTATCATCCTTGGTTTTGGCATTATCTATAGTAGTTCCAGTCTTTATATCCTGAATATCAATGACCAGATGAAAAAAATATACATCATGTAATCTTGTGGTTATCTTTTTTAAGACAGTGGAAACTTTTTCCTGGAAACACTCCAGCCATCTCTCCCTTTATGTCGCATTGCCCAGTTTGGGGATCATGATTGATTTACACTGATCATCTGAGGAGGAGTAGATGTTTGGGAGTTAACCACAAGCCCTGAAACAGAAAGATATATTCAGATTGAAAATAAATACAATACATACAAGAGAGTGATAAAAGTTGTAGAAAACTGAAGTATAAATACAGCATGGAGTTTAGAGATAGGAAAAATGATGACAGCAGTCTCTCTGTGGCCATGAGGGATAGAAGAAGAAAGTGTCAAAAACATTTATAGGCTTTTTTTTTTTTTTTGGATCATCTCCAATTTTTTCATCATAGAACTTCTCACAATTGCAGACAATTATTCACACAATTATTTGTTCATTTTGTGTGTTGCCTGCATATTGGCACTTCATAAGGTAGGGAATAATGACTGTCCTATTTACCAAAATATCCCTCCTTTTTAAATGAATCAAAGAATGAATGACTAGCCCTGAAGAATTTGTAGAATTTGAGCTGGTAAGAGGAGGGCATTCCAGGTAAAGGGGAAATCATTATTAAAGTCTTAAGTCAGGAAAGCTCAGGCACTTGCCTGAATCATAGGATAAGTATAGTAGGCAGAGTTAGAAACTATGCTGGAATGTCAGGACAGAGTACAAAATGCATGGATTTGTTTTTAGCAGTCATTAAGGAATCCTGAGTGTTTCAGAGCTGAATGGCAATGCGGCAAGGGCTCTACTATGAGAGGAAAAAAAAAAAAAACTTGGACATGATATGTTGTATAAACTACATGAGGAAGAATGTGGGTGTATTAGTTTTCTAGGGCTGCCTTGACAAAATACCACAAGCTGGGTGGCTTATAAAAACAGAAATTTATCATATCACAGTCCAAATCAGAGCATTGGCCACGCTGATTCTTTGAGTCCTCTGAAAGAGAAACTGTTCCATGCCTCTCTTCTAGCTTCTCGTTGCTCCAGGTGTTCCTTGGCTTGCAGCTACAGTGTCATATGGCATCGTTCCTCTGTCTCCTTGTCTCTATGTATCTTCCCTTTTATTATTATTTTTTGTTGTACTTTAGATGAAGGTTTACAGAACAGTTTCTCATTGAACAGTTAGTATGCATACCGTTTTATGACATTGATTAACAACCCCACAACATGTCAACACTCTCCCTTCTCCAACTTAGGTTCCCTACTACCAGCTTTCCTGTCCCCTCCGGCCTTCTAGTCCTTTCCCCTAGACTGTTGTGCCCCATTAGTCTCACTTTGTTTTATGGGGCTGTCTAATTTTGGCTGAAGGGTGAACCTCGGAAGTGACTTCATTACTGAACTAAAAGGGTGTCCGGGGGCCATACTCTCAGGGTTTCTCCAGTCTCTGTCAGGCCAGTAAGTCTGGTCTTTTTTTGTGAGTTAGAATT
>NW_004443983.1:267873-285515 GCF_000243295.1 Trichechus manatus latirostris | reverse complement strand
TCTGGTCTTTTTTTGTGAGTTAGAATTTTGTTCCACATTTTCCTCCAGCTCTTTCCAGAAGCCTCTATTGTGATCCCTATCAGAGCAGTCAGTGGTGGTAGCTGGGCACCATCTAGTTGTACTGGACTCAATCTGGTGGAGGCCATGGTAGTTGTGGTCCATTAGTCCTTTGGGCTAATCTTTCCCTTGTATCTTGTTTTATTCATTCTCCCATGCTCTCCGAAATGTAAGCTTATTATAAGGACATGAGTCATAAAGGATTAGGACCCACCCTACTCTAGTATGACCTCATGTTAAACTAGCTGATAACATCTTTGAAGACCTTATTTCCAAACAGGGTCATATTCACAGGTACAGTGGTTAGGACTTCAATATATCTCTTTTTCAAGGGACACAGTTCAATCTATAGCAGTGAATGTGAGACTACTGGCCAGAGACTGTAACAATAGTTGAGAAGAGTTATTGAGATCCTGATTTGGAGTTAGCAGAGGAATACAATTGCAATAAATACACATCCAGCAATATTACAGATGAGAATTAGGAGGAATTATTAAATTATTATAGTAAGCAGGTGAGGAATGAATTGTCTATTGAAAGACCAAGAGAAACATGACAATAGAGTAATAGATAGCAGAAACAGGAGTTGCATTTTGTTTTATTTTGTTTTCAGGGACTATGGGTTGCAGAGACAGGAGGATATAGTGAGGAAAGCAATGAATCTTCTAGGTGGATAACTTAGTCCCAGATCCCTGAGCTTGCCTTATAAGAGATACTTAATATTGGAAATTTTATAGAATTATAAAAACAATAATAATAATTGGACTGAATGCTTTCTGAAATAAAGTAAATTATATTTACTGTTGTTGTTGTAAGGTGCTGTCAAGCTGATTCCGACTCATAGTGACCCTGTGTACAACAGAACGAAATACTGCCCAGTCCTGCACCATCCTCACAATCATTGCTATGTTTGAGCCTGTTGTTGCAGCCACTGTGTCAATCCATCTCGTTGAGGGTCTTTCACTTTTTCTGCAGACCCTCTACTTTACCAAGCATGATGTCCTTCTCCAGGGACTGGTCCTTCCTGATATCATGTCCAAAGTAAGCAAGACAGAGTCTCACCATCCTTGCTTCTAAGGAGCATTCTGGCTGTACTTCTTCCAAGACAGATTTGTTTGTTCTTCTGGCAGTCCATAACTCAAATGCATAAGTTTTTCTTAAGTCTTCTTTATTCATTGTCTAGGTTTCATATGCATATGAAGCAATTGAAAATACCATGACTTGGGTCCTCAAGGTGACATCTTTGCTTTTTAACACTTTAAAGAGGCCTTTTGCAGCAGATTGGCCCAGTGCAATACATCGTTTGGTTTCCTGACTGCTGCTTCCATGGGCATTGATTGTGAATCCAAGTAAAATGAAATCCTTGACAACTTCCATCTTTTTTCCATTTCTCATGATGTTGCTTATTGGTCCAGTTGGGAGAATTTTTGTTTTCTTTATGTTGAGCTGTAATCTATACTGAAGGCTGTAGTCTTTGATCTTCATCAGTAAGTGCTTCAAGTCCTCTTCAGTTTCAGCAAGCAAGGTTGTGTAGTCTGCATATTGCAGGTTGTTAATGAGTCTTTCACTGGTCTTGATGCCGTGTTCTTCATATAGTGCAGCTTCTTGGATTATTTGCTCAGCATATAGATTGAATAAGTATGTTGAAAGGATACAACTTTAACACACAGCTTTCCTACATTTAAACTATGCAGTATCCCCTTGTTCTGTTCGAACAACTGCCTCTTGGTCTGTATACAGGTTTTGCATGAGCACAAATAAGTGTTCTGGAATCCCCATTCTTTGCAATGTTATCCATAATTTGTCATGATCTACACAGTCGGATGCCTTTGCATAGTCAATAAAACCCAGGTAAGCAAGTTTCTGATATTCTCTGCTTTCAGCCAAGATCATCTGACATCAGCAATAATATCCCTTGTTCCACGTCCTCTTCTGAATACAGCTTGAATTTCTGGAAATTCCCTGTTGATGTACTGCTACAACCATTTTTGAATTATCTTCAACAAAAATTTACTAAAATTTATATTTACTAAAACTTATTAAGTTATGTTAATTATTTATAGGAGCCTCAAGTGGAATCTAAGGAGATCAATAAAATAATTAGAATAAGGCAATGACAGAGAAAGCACAGAATGAGAAATTATCAAGAACAAAATATTGAATTACTTTGACAAACTTTTCCCAACAATTGCTGCATAATACGTGTCTTGATTTTAATCATATATTTGTAGAACAGAAAGGGGGTTTGTGATGTCTTCAAATCTTCCTGCATGCTTTCAAGTTAATGACAATTTAAATATTTCGGATACATGAAAATTTGCTTAACATTTGAAGACCTCCAAAAGAGATTTCATAGAGTCACCTTATAGTTGGGTGATAACTAGTAGTCTGCCAAGAAATTATTCTTTGTACTTAGAGTAAATCACCCATACCAAAATGTAAGCTCATTTCTTTTTGGTCAGTGGCCCCATAGACAGCATTTGATCAATGCCTTTGTCTGTCAAACCTTAACTTACTTGAAGTACATTATAATATCACCCTTCACATTATTTCTTTAGTAATTTCAGTTTCTAAAATAATTATTCATAAGTAATATTCTCTAAATATCTAATTGCTTTTGGTTGACCTCTGAACTCCCTATAAAAACTTAAAATCTTTTAAAATTCTATACAGCTTAGAATATGTCGCCGCCTTTGTAAAAGTGTGTGTGTCATGCTTCATCTTAACACCATTTCCTAAAACAGATTCCAATAAAAAATATATATATTTTTTCCATATTTTTGTTTTTTTGGAAGGTAGAAGCATTGAAATCCTGCTTTAAAGGCTAACAGAGAAATAAAAAAAGCAATAAGAGCATATCTAGCTATACTACAGAAATAGAACTGAGAGGACTCATAGCATTGTTTAGTACAGTATTATGGAGAGGAATGGGTTAGTAATGTATTGAAATTGGAAAGTCAAGATAAATATGACAAATTTGAGAAACATTGATAAATGTATTTACTTTGTTTTCTTATAGTTTGGATTTTCTGAGATTTAATATGCTAATATTTAATGTAAATACATAAGCAGAGTTTAGAAAAGGCCGATCTATATTGTACTATATTAGATGTTTTTGAATCATAGCTTCTATTTTCACAGTTGTGGTATATTGCTGGACCTAGTTGTACACTATAAATAACAGCTAATATTTACTGAGTGTCTGTGGTAACTTCGCATTTATTACCTCACTTTACTCTTCAACTCTGTATTAACAAATAGGATTTCAAGGCCTAGAGAGATTAAGCATGTTCCCAAAGTAGTAAGTGACAAAATCAAGAATAATCCAGTTCTGTCTGCCTCTAGTATGCTCTACTACCTTCCAGATTTGTTAAACTTACGTAGAATCTTTCTCCCTGAGAAATGGTTGTTTTGGATGACACTCTTTTTCTGTCTACTTTTCTCTCAAGCAAATACAAATCTCTCTTATGAATGAATGTTATAAATAAAGCTAAAAGTAGCAGCAACTAGGACATTTCCCCAAAATCAGTGTCTTTAAAGGAAACCAGCAGTAAGAGTTTAGTTTTCTTTGGGAGATAGAATTTAAGTAGTGGTATATTGGTAAATGTTTAACAGCCAACAGTCTGGGCTAGGGAGGAGAAGCCCTGATTCATAACGTTTGTCAATTTTCATGGCGTAAATATTTCCATCATGGCTGACTGAAGCTACCAGCCTGATGTCACTGAATGTGGAATTGAGAAGAGATGAGCAATATTACAGTACTATGTAGAATTTCTACCACACACAATAGATGTGAGTAGCCTCAAGAGCGCAGATAGTAGTAAAATGTAGAAAATATTAGGAAGCGATGGGTTTTGAATATTTATTACCTTAGTTTTCATGATGGTTTATTTAATTTTAAATTTATATAATTTAATTTTTAATAATGGCTGTGTTTAACAATTTGCTCACAGTATTCCAGAACATTTTACAAATGGCTCTTGTAGCTAGTATGAACTGGTTCCAGAACACCACTGGGGTAGATTAGAAGATGATCTAATTTAAATCATGTAGGAAATAAACTACCTGAGGAGCATTTTAACTCTATCCCAATGTTGTTTCTTCCTATTCTTTTAAAGTTTTAAGATAACAGAACTTCAGCAATATGAGCTCTTCTTGGAAGGGTACCAAAACAAAAAACCAAACCCACTGCTGTCGAGTTGGTTCCGACCCAAAGCAACCCTATAGTGACCCTATAGGACAGTGTAGAACTGCCCCATAGGGTTTCCAAGGCTATAAATCTTTATAGAAGTAGATTGCCACATCTTTCTCCTGTGGAATGGCTGGTGGGTTCGAACTGCCGACCTTTTGGTTAGCAGCTGAGTGCTTTAACCACTGTGCCACAATACATAGAAGAAATGCATAGAAATGCTGATTTATATTTATCATTCAGTTTGGGGGTATGTTACAGACAGGGCAGTGCCCAGGATTCAAAGTTAAGATGAAAATCAAGAGTTATTTTGCTTCAGGTATGGATGAAGATAGTGCAATCTATTTTTCAGGAGTTCAGGATCAGTGTTATTTCTTTTGCTACTGACTCTACTGGATTTCTGTGTTAACCTGCTTCTTATTTTTACTTCAGTTCACAAAGAAGGATAACAACTGGGTTTAAGCATAAAATGAACAAATATAACTCCAGCCCATGGCCATTTGGGAGAAAAAAAAAACAAAACAAAACCTGTTGCCATCGTGTCGATTCCGACTCATAGCGACCCTGGAGGACAGAGTAGAACTGCTCTGTAGGGTTTCCAGGGAGCAGCTGGTAGATTCAAGCTGCCAACCTTTTGGTTAGCAGCCAAGCACTTAACCACTGTGACACCAGGACTCCATTTGGAAGATAGTTTAAATTGTTTAATGGCATTAAAAAATTAAGTATAGATTATACAGTAAAACCTTTGAAAGCTGGAAACTGTGTAAAGCAGAAACCTGGCAGAGAAGGAAAACTCAAATATTTTCCACTAATAGTGATATACAAGTGGTAAGACTGCACCCTGTCAAAGGCAGAAAACTTGTGAGACCCAGAAAAGTAAGGCAGTCGGGTTGGGTTCCAGCTCTCACAGGTTTCACTGTATGTTTTACAATATAGTTTATATGCAAAACAAAATATATTATTTTCTGGGTTATTAGATTAATAAAAATATTTTATAAGTTAAACTAGAGAAATAGTTAAGACATTTTGTTCTGATGTATTTCCCACTGGACTTTTACAGACTTGTTTTCTTATGAGATAAAAACAGATGGTAATAAGTTGCTTATTGATTATATTCTTTGTAAGGCACTCCATAATAAATAATATAATTTGTGTTAATCTTCTATAAATACATTTCTTCAACATTCTCCTGAATTTGTGATATTAACTGTTAATATTATACAGTACATATTTTAAGAACTTTCTTTAGAAACACTGAAACTAGGCCTATAAATGCAAAGAGAAAGAGAAAGAAATTAATCCAGAATTTGACTAATAGAGATTTTCAAGTGATTTGCACCTGAATTATCTGAACACTTTCCAGTTCTCCTTTCACTAGGCTTTATGTAGACTCAGTGTAAGACTCTGTCTATAGATGCACATTGATATAAAGATCAAGTTAATTAAATACTTGACATTCATTTCCGATGATCCAGAGAAAAAACACTTATAACCGTACTTGTGTTTTCTGGATTGCTTTTTTGCATGAATGTGATAAATTGGATCTGCAGTAAATGTCCTTTTCATGTAAGTTTCTGTGTAGTATGCTAGTTAAGATGCTGTATTTTAGAGTCATATAAACTAGCCATATTTTAGTATATATTACTTTCTTCCAAAGAGTACAGTATGGAAAGGGAGCAAAAAAGAGTAAATATACAGTGGCAAAACCATGAGAAACACAACCTCAAACCAAGTGATAAGTCATATTGAAGTAATTACCCTTGATGTGATGTTATAAGAATGACATTTTACCTCTGTGGTCTTCCTCTCCAAAACATAATACCTAAGTCTAACCATGAGAAAAACATCAGACAAACCCCAGCTGAGGAACATACTACAAAATTCCTGACCACTATCCTCCAAAATGTCAAGATCCTAAAAAACAAAGAAAGTCTGAGGAACTGTAACAACCAAGAGAACCTAAGGAGACATGACAAGTAAATGTAGTGCGAAGTTTTGAATGGGATCCTGAAACAGAAAAAGGGTACTGGGAGAAAACTGAAGAAATCTGAATAAAATACAGACTTTAGTTAACAATCATCTGTCAGTATCGGTGTGTTAATTGTGACAAATGTACCAAACTAATATATGATGCTAATATAAGGGAAGCTGGGTTTGAATATATGCAAACTGTCTGTACAGTTTTCACAATAAGTAAATCTGGAAGTGTTACAAAATGAAAAGTTTGTTTGTAAAAAAGCTATATCTGCGTGCAGTGATAGAGAAATACCTCATTCATCTAATTTTCAGCCAAAGAAGCCAAATACAAGAGTGGCTACATAAAAGACTATGATTTCATTTCTATAAAGTTCAAAGATAGGATAAACTAATCCGTGATGTTAGAAGTCAGGAAAGAGGTTTAACTTGGGAGAAAGAGAGACTGGAAGGGGCAGAAGAGATCTTTTGGGGTGCTGGTAGTGTTCTGATTTTGGTCTCTGTGTTGGTCATATGGGTGTGTTCACCTTGAAAAGAGTCATTGATCTGTGTTTAGAATTTATATACTCTTCTGTATGTTAAACTTCAATAAAAATAAAAAGGTAATGGTTTTCTCAAATATAATATAAATTTCTGTATTAAAAAAAACAAAACAAAACCTATTGCTGTCAAGTCAATTCTGACTCATAGTGACATTTTAGAACAGAGTAGAGCTGCACTATAGGGTTTCCCAGGCTGTGAATCTTTACAGAATCAGACTGCCATACTTTCTCCTGAGGATCAGCTGTGGGTTCGAACCACTGACCTTTCGGTTAGCAGCTGAATGCTCAACCACTGCACCACCAGGTCTCAATTTCTACATAATTTGTATTATATAGATATTTGGTTTTCTCAAATATAATACAAATTTCTATATAATTTGTATTTTATAGATTATAAATGGATTTTTTGAGCACTAAAATTTATTTTATGGAAAATCATTAAAAAAGAAAAAAAAAGTAAGGAAAATTATAGTATCAACCCATAAATGTAACACATAGTGTTGTGAAATTCCAAGTCAAATCTATGATGCATTAGGTGTCTCTCCTGTACTCATTCAGGGCTCTTACAAACTTTTATTGTTGTACTTAATGCTATTATATTTAATTATGTTTGTATATGAGCCCTGGTGGTGCAGTGGAAAAAGCTCGGCTGTTAACCAGAAGGTCTGCAGTTCAAATCCACCAGCTGCTCCTTGGAAACCCTGTGGGGCAATTCTTTTCTGTCCTATAGGGTCACTGTGAGTCAGAATCAACCCGATGGCAACAGGTTTGATTTTTTTTTGCTTGGTCTTCTTCAATAGAATAATATCTTGGAGAGCAGAAATCATACCTTATTCATCTTTTTATCTCCAGTAAAGCATATGTAGTGGTAGATACTCTATGATTAGTAATTATGCTTGGTATACATGAGATAAAGAGTGAATACATTCATACATCAGTAAAAATATACAGAGTCCTTTAATTTGTTTTGAGATGTGTTCATGTATTATGTTTTTGATAATATTCTCCCTGTTTGTTCTCTCTTTCTAGTAATTCCAGTAGTTGGGTAATGGGAGTAAGGGGTGTTTTAGATTGATCCTCTGATTCTTTTATCTTTTTTCTCGTATTTTCTATTTCTTTCTTTTAATTCTACTTTCTGGGGCTTTATCTTCCAACCTTTTTACTGGAGTTTTAAATATGGTTATAAAATGTTTAATATATGAGGATCCTTTCTTATTTTTTTTATTACATACTTTCATAAAATTATATTATTTTTACTGGATTCAGTATATTCTCTTTTCCTGTAAGTATATTCATAATAATATTTGAGATTTACCTTTTCTCTGGAATGTCTTTTCCCTCTAAATTCCATCTTCCATTTGTTTCTTTCTTGGGCCCTTGGGGGATGGCCTAGGTTGAGAAGATTTTCCTTAACTCTAAGATATGTTTCTGAACATATTTTTTACCCGAGGTAATACTTCTATTCAATCAAGTTCATCAAATATTTTTTTAAAAATTTTTTTGGGAGAGGCAACTATTATGTATAAAGCAATGTATTACATACTGGGGAAAAATATAATAACTTTTGTCTTCTCCAAAGGGTCTTGTCTGGTTTCCCAGGCAAAGGAACAAAGGATGAGTGGGGATCTCAGTAGAACATTTCATAAAAGGGGGCAGCTTATATTAAAATATAGAAGTAAGAAATAACATGATATAATCTGCAAAGTGCTAGTTAGATATAGCTGAAATATAAAGTGTATTTATATTTTTGTTGTTGCTAGAGGCCGTCGAGCCAATTTCAACTGATAGTGACCCCATGTGACAGAGTAGAGCTGCCTTATAGAGTTTTCTGGGCTGTAATCTTTATGAAAGCAGATCATTAGGTCATTTCTCCTGCAGAGCTGCTGGGTGGGTTCGAACTACCAACTTTTTGCCTAGCAGCCAAGTGCTTATCCGTTGTACCATCAGACTCCTTGATGTAATTATAGTAGTGACAAAAGATAAAGCTAGAAGATAGGCAGGGGCCAGATCATGGAGGGTATTTAGTGCTCATTGGGATTAGGCTCAATTCCAAGTGACCAGTATTCGAAAGAGCAGGAATTTAGATGAATTAGAAGTCTTTTTTTTTTTTTCCCTCATATAAAGTAAGTAGTCTGGGGCATCTTCAATGTGCAGTATTCAGGTTGTGGTTCAAACCGCTTGTTACAGTCATCGTGTCTGCTTTCCAGGCAGCAGAAATGAAAAAGGGACAGCAGACGGGAAGAACCCTCCATTAATGATACTTTCTGAAAGTTGCACACGTGACTTCTATTCCATTGGCTAATCCAAGCCAGTTGCTCTTGAGTTGATTCTGACTCATGGAGACCCCATACGTTTCAGAGAACTATTTTCTCTCGGATTTTCAATGGTTGTGATCTTTTGGAAGTAGATCACCAGTTCTTTCTTCCAGCGCGACTCTGGGTGTATTCAAACCATCAGCCTTTCAGTTAGTAGCGGAGCACCTAACCATTTGTGCTACCCCCGCCAAAAAAATAAAAACCAAACCCGTTACTGTCAAGTTGATTCCAGCTCATAGTAACCCTATAGGACAGAGTAGAGTGGCCCATAGGACTTTCAAGACTGTACTCATACTGCCACATCTTTATTCCACTGAGCAGCTGGTGGGTTCGAACTGCTGACCTTTCAGTTAGCAGCCAAGCATTTAATCACTGTGCCACCAGAGCTTATTTTCTACTACCCAGGGACTCCATATTCCATTGGACAGTCCTACATCATATGTTGCTTTAACTAGCTACATGAGAGCTTAGGGAATGTAGACTTTTGGAGGAGGGTGGCCACGTATCCAGGTAACATTCTTTTCATGAGGAAGAAAGGGGAGATTGTTAGGGGACAATAACAGGCTCTGCCACAGACTTGTTCAGGGGGTTAGATTTTATCCACATGGTGGCAAGGAGCTACTGAAAATGTTTAAGTCAAGAATTTTTTTTTTTTTTTTTTTACTTTAGAAATGTTACCCTGGCCGTGACATGAAGGATGAAGTGATATGAGATTAGAGGTGATATGAGCAGTGAGGCAACCATGAGAAGCACCTAAGTATGAGAAATATAAGATGTTAGGCCAATTCAGGAAGGAATGGAGACAGAGCATTATTACCAGTGACACTAAATGACTGCATTGATTTTTTTTTTTTATCTGCAGGCTTGTACATTGGATTTATAATTATTTCTAGAAGTATATTCACCATAAAACCAGGCCTAAGTCAAATAGATGTGATCAATGTTTTTGAATTACAGATACCTTCCTAAACTGATAGGAGTTTTGTCCTATTTCTAGAGCACCTTTCTTTCTCTAAGGATGTATATTATGATAAGAAAATGACATATACACATGGTAGAAATTTAAACAATGTAAAAAACATACAAAAAAGTGATTTTCCTTAACATTCCCAAATCTTAGAACATCATGAGTCCTACTCTGTCAATAGATATTGTTTATCCTTTCAGAAAATCTTTCACACACACCACCACCACCACAATCCTTTTTCTTTAAAAAATTAGAAAAAATCCTTTTTCTTTAAAAAACCAACATGGCACTATAGACAGAAGCACCACGCCATCCCACGGTGGCAAAGACCCAAGAAACTAAGTAAAACAGAGACAAACATCAACCCTGGAACCCTGAGTGTCAAGTGAAGAGATAAAGAACTCAGCCAAGCACCAAATGAAATAACAAACTGACAGAGAACAGAGAGCAAGGAGACATATGTGCAGAGGTCCCCTATAAGCTAATGCAGTACGGATTCACCATCTTGGACTCCTGTCAGAGACTGGCAGACAGGGAGTATAGGAAAGCAGCTTCATGGAACTCCCAGCAGGAGACAGAGCACCTGGTAGCCCATGATATATGCTTTCCCAGCGCACATTTTCTCCCCCCTGCTCTACCTCCGCCAATTCCAAACTGACTGCAGTCACTCAGCCGGCCGGATAGTGCAAGGTCCGTGCCGCTTGGATTCACCCCACCCACTTTGGAGATCGGCAGACGGAGTACGGGAATCCAACTTCACAGAGCTCCCAGCAGGAGACAGAACAACTGGTAACCAGCAATATACGCTTTCCCACCCCTCACCCTTCTTCCTGCCCCCCTCCCCGCGTCTCCTCTGCTTCCTGCTGGCCGCAGTCTCTTGGCCACAAAACACTGGCTTCAGCCCCATGCCGGTTGACTTCGCCCCACCCACACTGGCCAGCTCCCTGAGTGCCATTTGTTTGTTCTGGTGTTGCTTTTTTCTCGCTTCTTTTGGTTATTTACGTGCCTCTCACCACTTCCCCTCCTTTCTCATAAACACCTGGCTCCATGTGCCATCTTTGCATCTTCTTGAAAACCTGTGAAGCACCGCTTGACTGAGAAACTGCTTTCTCGGCCCTCACCGCCACTCTGGTGGGATCCCCAGGGCTTTTTTGTTGTTGTTGTTTTGTTTCGTTCATTTTCATGGCTTGGGAGTCATTTCTAGCCGTATTGTACTGCACAGCTTCTCAGGTCTTCGTAGCCGCACCAGTGGGATCCCTGGGGGCATTTTCTTTTTCTTTTCTTTTTGTCTCTCTTCATTTCTCAGTTTCTCATCTCTCTATACATGCCTTCTTTTCCTGTCTCCTGAATACCTGGCACTGTTTGACAGCTCTACCCCTTCTAGCCAGGCTGTACTTCACGGCCTGGGAGCCACACCAGTGGGCTCCCTGGGGGATTTTCTTTACTTTTTTTTTTTCTAATTTTTATTGATTTATTTATTTATTTTCCCCTTTTTCTTTTTCTTCCCCATTTTGTTTTTCTCCATTTCTCAGTTTCTCGTCTCTCCACTCCAACGGCAAGCTCCCTTAGCACTCTTGTTTGTTTGTTTCTTTTGGGCCCATTTCTCTCTCCTCTGCCTCCTCTTTCTCATACCCATCTTAGCTCCACACTTCACAATCTCCTCCTTCCTTCCTGCCTACCTGCACCATGCGCTGAAAATCACATCCCCAAGCAGCACAGACATGGCCTACCAGAACCTGCCCTGCAATGATTCCTAGCCCGTGCTGTCAGCCTAGTATGTGCCACAAACAACATATCCCAGCCCCTCCCCTTCAGCTGGACTGGCTCTGCTGCATCATAGCTGAGCGACTGGCCCTGCCCATTGGACAAGGAGGTGAAAAGTATTGTGACCACAGGCAAGCAAACAACAAAGAATGTGCAGCCTGCCTGCTCAGGCATAACCAAATAAAACAAAAAATCAGGATGAAACAAAGAAATCTTCAATTAATAAACAAAGAAAATAACTAATGAATGTCCCAAAGTCAGCAGACAATATCAAAACGTATAAAAAACAGGACAGGATGGTTCCAGTAGGCATCCAGAATAAAACACCAGATGAGTTTCCATAGAAGAAAAGGAAGTAGAACTACCTGATAGGGAATTCAAATCTCTAATATTCAGAGCTATCCAAGAGTTGAAGCAAAAAGCAGACAAAAATGAGGAAAAAAACAGACAAATTGATGGAAAGTACAGACCAAAAAAATGGAAGAATTCAGGAAAATAATATGGGAACAAAATTCTAAAGTAAATCCACAACTAGAAATCATTAAAAAAAAAAAAAAAAAACAATTAGAAATCCAAAAGATAAACAGCAAGATTTCAGAAATGGACAGTGTCATAGAAGGGCTGAGGAGCAGGTTTGAAACAATGGAAGACAGGATCAGCGAAATTGAAGGCAAACACTTGGATCCAACTTTGAGGAAAAATCAGAAAAAAGAATGAAGAAAAATGAAGCAACCCTGAGAATGATGTGGGATACAATCAAAAGCAAAAATTTTCGAGTTATCAGTTCCAGAACAGGGAAGAAAACAGAAAACACAGAAAGGATCACTGAAGAACTGCTGACAGAAAACTTCCCCAATATTATGAAAGATGAAAAGCCTACTATCCAAAAAGCTCTATGAATCCCATATAGGATAGATCCCCAAAAAAAATCACCAAGGCATATTATAATCACACTCACCAAAATCAAAAACAAAGAATCCTGAGAGCAGCTCAAGAAAAATGAAAAGTCACATAAATAGGAGAAACAATAAGATTAAGCTCGGACTACTTGGCAGAAACCATGCAGGCAAGAAGGCAATGGGATGACATATATAAAACCTTGAATGAAAAAAATGCCAACTAAGAATAATATGTCCTGCAAAATTCTCATTCAAATATGATGGTGAAATTAGAACATTTCTAGATAAACAGAAATTAAGGGACTATGTAAAAACCAAACCAAAAAGCAAGAGTTATTAAAGGGAGTCCTTCGGTTTGAGAACAAACATCAAACCATAGCCTGAATCTAAGATGCAAGATCGTACCAGGCAGATACCAACCTAGGAAATGAACTGTCATGGTTTGAATTATGTCCCCCAAAAAATGTGTGTATCAGTTTGGCTAGGCCATGATTCCTGGCACTGTGTGATTTTCCTGTATGTTGTAAACCTGCCTCTATGATGTTAATGAGGGAGGATGGGTGGCAGTTGTATTAGGCAGGACCTGATCTACAAGACTGGATTGTGTCCTGAGGCATTGTCTTGAGATATAAAAGACAGAAGTGAGCAGAGAGACAGGGGGACCTCATATCATCAAGAAAGCAGTGCCGGGAGCAGAGCGCATCCTTTGGACCGGGGTCCCTGCACTGAGAAGCTCCTAGTCCAGGGGTACACTGAAGAGAAGAAGGTGACAGAGAGAAAAAGCCTTCCCCTGGAGCTGATGCCCTGAATTTGGACTTTTAGCCTGCTTTGACTATGAGGAAATAAACTTCTCTTCCTTAAAACCATCCACTTGTGGTATTTCTGTTGTAGCAGCACTAGATGACTAAGACATGAACTATCAAGGACTGTCCAAAACCAAAAGAACTACAACAGGGAACCAGAGAGGTTAATCTGTAAATGACAACAACGTCAGAACAATAAAATGGGATAAATGATATAGGTATAGAACTTTTTAATGGAGAGGAAGGCAAGGAGATACCAAGTAATAATAGACTGGTTCAAATGCAGGAAGATAAGGGTAAATTTCAAGGGAACCACAAAGAAAGTTAAGAAAGCTACTCATAAAAATAAAGAAGAAAAACATAAAGTCTCAGTAAAAAAAAATCTAAAAAAACAAAAGAAATGGAAAAAAATCCACAAACAAAAGGAATTCAGCACAGGAGAGTAAGAGGAACAAAGAAAACAACAGCACCACAGAAAAGCACTACAAAATGACAGCAATAAACTCACACCTATCAATAGTTACACTGAATGTAAATGGCTTGAATGCACCCATAAAGAGATAGAGACAGAATGGATTAAAAAAAAAAAAAAAAGATCCATCAGTATGCTATCTACAAAAGACACGCCTTAGAAACACAGACGTAAATTTATTAAAAATAAAATGATGGGAAAAAAATATATCAATCAAACAGCTACCAAAAAAGAGCAGGAGTGACAATACTAATCTCAGATAAAATAGACTTTAAAACAAAATCCACCATAAAAGACAAAGAAGGGCACTATATAATGATTAAAGGGACTATTTGTCATGAAGACATAACCATAATAAACATCTATGCACCCACTGACAGGGCTCGAAAATACATAAAACAAACTCTAACAGCACTGAAAAGAGAAACTGACTGTTCCACAATAATAGTAGGAGATTTGAACACACCACTCTCAGTAAAGGACAGAACATCTAGAAAGAAACTCAGCAAAGATACAGAAGACCGAAGGACACAATCAGCCAACTTGACTTCATAAACATATATAGAACACCCAACAGCTGCAAAGAATAGTTTCTTTTTCAATGCACATGGAACATTCTCCATAATAGACCACATCTGAGGCCACAGAGCATCCGTCAACAAAATCCAAAACACTAAGATAATACAAAGCATCTTCTCTGACCAAAATGCCATCAGGTAGAAATTAACAACAGGAAGAGCAAGGAAAAAAAAATCAATTACATGGAAACTGAATAACATCCTACTTACAAACCACTGGGAAATAGAAGAAATCAGAGATGGAATCAAAAAATTCCTAGAATCAAATGAGAATGAAAACACATCATACCAAAACCTTTGGGACACAGCAAAGGCGGTCCCCAGAGGACAATTTATAGCAATAGATGCACACATCAAAAAAGAAGAAAAGGACAAAATCAAAACATTAACTACAGAACTCGAACAAATAGAAAGAGAACAGCAAAAAAAGCCCACAGCCACCAGAAGAAAGGAAATAGTAACGATCAGAGCAGAAGTCAATGAAATAGAGAGTAGAAAAACAGTAGAAAGAATCAACAAAACCAAAAGTTGATTCTTTGAAAGGTTCAACAAAATCAACAAACTACTGCCCAAACTGAAAAAAGAAAAACACAAGAGGACGCAAATAACCCAAATAAGAAATGAAATGGGGGACATTACAACCGACCAAACTGAAATAAAAAGAATCATAACAGAGTATTATAAGAAACTATACTCCAACAAATATGAAAACATAGAGGAAATGGACAGATTTCTAGAAACACACTACCTATTCAGACTACCACAAAGTGATCTTGAAAATCTGAACAGACCCATAACAAGAGAAGAGATTGAAAAGCTGATTTAAAAAAAAAAAAAAAACTTCTCTAACAAGATGTGGTCTATTCTGGCCCAGATAGCTTCACTGGAGAATTCTACCAAACATTCACGGAAGAGCTTATACCAGTATTACTCAAATTATTTCAGAACATAGAAAACAAAGCGACACTTCTGAATTTATTTTACGAAGCCAGCATAACCCTAATACCAACACTAGGCAAAGACACAACAAAAAAAGAAAATTACAGACCAATATCTCTCATGAATATAGATGCAAAAATTCTCAACAAAATTCTAGCCGATAGAATTCAGCATCATATCAAAAAAATAATACACCACGACCAAGTAGGATTCATACCAGGTATGCAAGGATGGTTCCACATTAGAAAATCAATCAACATAATCCACCACATAAATAAAAGAATCACATGATCATCTTAATTGACACAGAAAAGGCATTCAACAAAGTCCAACACCCATTCCTGATAAAAACTGTCAATAAAATAGGTGTAGAAGGGAAATTTCTCAACATAATAAAGAGCCTCTATACAAACCAATGGCCAACATCATTCTTAATAGAGAGAGGCTGAAGACATTCCCCTTGAGAATGGGAACAAGACAAGAATGCCCTTTATCACCACTCCTATTTAACATTGTTCGGAAGTCCTAGCTAGAGCAATAAGGCAAGAAAAAGAAATAAAGGACATCCAAATTGGTAATGAAGAAGTTAAACTGTCCTTATTTGCAGATGATATGATACTATGCATAGAAAAGCCAGAAGACTCCACGAGAAAACTACTGGAACTAATAGAAAGATTCAGCAGAGTAGCAGGATACAAGATAAACATACAAAAATCACTTGCATTCCTATACACCAATAAAGAGAATGAAGGAAAGCAAATCAGGAAAACAATGTAACTTATAATATCTGCTAAAAAAATAAAGTTCTTAGGACTAAATCTAACCAGATATGTAAAAGACATATACAAAGCAAACTATAAAACACTACTGCAAGAAACCAAAACAGATCTCTATAAATGGAAAAACATACCATGCTCATGGATAGGTATACTCAACATACTGAAAATGACAATTCTACCGAAAGCAATTTACAAATACGATGCAATCCTGATCTAAATACCAAGAACATTCTTTAAAGAGATGGAAAAACTAATCATTAACCTTGTATGGAAAGGGAAGAAGCCCCAGATAAGAAAGCATTATTGAAGAAGAAGAATAAAGTAGGAGGACTTGCATTACCTGACCTCAGAACCTACCATACAGCTACAGTAGTCAAAACAGCCTGGGACTGGTACAATGAAAGATACATTGACCAGTGGAACAGAATTGAGAACCCAGATATAAATCCATCACCTATGGTCACCTGATCTTCGACAAGGGCATAAAGTCCATCAAATGGGGCAACAAATGATACTGGAAAAACTAGATGTCCATCTGCAAAAAAATGAAACAGGACCCATACCTCACACCATATAGAAAAACTAATTTGAAATGAATCAAAGACCTAAATATAAGCCAAAAACTATAAAGTTCATAGAAAAAAAATAGGATCAGTGCCACAGACCCTAATACATGACATTAACGGGATGCAAACGGTAACCACCAACACACAGACCCCAGAAGATAAGCTAGATAACTAGGATCTTCTAAAAGTTAAACATTTTTGCTCATCAAAAAACTTCACCAAAAGAAGGGTGAGACAGTACACAATACTGGGGAAACCAGCACAACTTGTACAAGGAAAGGCCATGGAAGCTCCATAGACACATCCAAACTCCCAGAGGGACTGAATTGCTGGGCAGAGGGCTGTGGAAACCATGGTCTCAAGGAACATCTAGCTCAATTGGCATAACACAGTTTGTAAAGACAATGTTCTACATTCTACCTTGGTGAGTAGCGTCTGGGGTCTTAAAAGCCTGTGAGCAGCCATCTAAGATACTCCACTGTTCTCACCCCTTTGGGAGCGAGGGAAAATGAAGAGAACAGGATACAAGGAAAAGATTAGTGCAAAGGACTAATGGACCACAGCTACCAAGGTCTCCGCTAGACTGAGTCCAGTACAACTAGATGGTACCCAGCCACCACTGACTGCTCTGACCGGGATCGCAACAGAGGGTTCTGCATAGAGCTGGAGAAGGATGTAGAGCAAAATTCTAACACAAAAAAAAAAAAAAGACCAGATTTACTGGCCTAACAGAGACTGGAGAAACCCCAAGAGTATGGCCCCTGGACACCGTTTTAGCTCAGTGGTGAAGTCACTCCC
>NW_004443983.1:259520-267415 GCF_000243295.1 Trichechus manatus latirostris | reverse complement strand
AAAAGACTTCACCAAAAGAGTAAAAAGAGAACCTACAGACTGGGAAAAAAATTTTGGCTATTAGAAATCAGACAAAGGTCTAATCTCTAAAATCTACAAGAAAATCCAACATTTCTACAACAAAAAGACAAATAATCCAATTAAAAAATGGGCAAAGGAAAACAGACACTTCATCAAAGAAGACATTGAAGTGACCAACAAACACGTGAGGAAATGCTTGCAATCACTAGCCATTAGAGAAATGCAAATGAAAACCACAGTGAAATACAATTACTGGCATCTCAACTCGGCATTACTGGCACAAATCAAAAAAAATAACAAATATTTGAGAGCCTGTGGGGAG
This sequence comes from Trichechus manatus latirostris, assembly GCF_000243295.1. NCBI lineage: Eukaryota > Metazoa > Chordata > Mammalia > Sirenia > Trichechidae > Trichechus > Trichechus manatus. Next base: position 267,072 of record NW_004443983.1, on the reverse strand, counting down.
ATTGGAGCTCTTATGCACTGCTGCTGGGAATGCAAAATGATACAACCATTTTGGAAAATAATACAGCGCTTCCTTAGAAAACTAGAAATAGAAATTCCATATGATCAAGCAATCCCACTCCTAGGAAGGTATCCTAGAGAAACAAGAGTCGTCACACGGACAGACATATGCAAACCCATGTTCATTGCAGCATTGTTCACAAAAGCAAAAAGATGGAAACAACTTAGATGCCCATCAACAGATAAATGGATAAACAAACTATGGAACATACATACAATGGAATATTGTACAACAATAAAGAACAATGATGAATCTGCAAAGCATCTCATAACATGGATGAATCTGGAGGGCATTATGCTGAGTGCAAGAAGTCAGTCACAAAAGGACAAATATATGAGACCACTACTGTAGAAACTCTTGAAAAGGTTTACACACAAAAAGAAACAGTCTTTGCTGGTTACGAGGAAGGGGAGGGATGCAGATGGAAAAACACTAAATAGACAATAGATAAGTGGTAGTTTTTGTGAAGGGTAAGACAGTACACAATACTGGGGAAGCCAGCACCACTTGTACAAGACAAGGTCATGGAAGCTCCACAGACACGTTCAAACTCCCTGAGGGACCAAATTGCTGGGCTGAGGGCTGTGGGACCATGGTCTCGGGGTACATCTAGCTCAATTGGCATAACGTAGTTTATAAATAAAATGTTCTACTTTCTACTTTGGTAAGTAGCATCTGGGGTCTTAAAAGCCTGTGAGTGCCCATCTAAGGTACTCCACTTGTCTCACCCCTTCGGGAACAAGGGAGAATGAAGAAAACTAAAGATACAAGGGAAAGATTAGTCCAAAGGACTAATGGACCACATCTACCACGGCCTCTACCAGATTGAGTCCAGTACAACTAGATGGTGCCCGGCTACCACTGACTTCTCTGACAGGGATCACAATAGAGAGTCCTGGACAGAGCTGGAAAAAAATATAGAAAAAATTCTAACTCACAAAAAAAGACCAGACTTACTGGTCTGAGAGACTGGAAAAACCCCCAGAGTATGGCCACAGGACACTCTTTTAGCTCAGTAATGAAGGCACTCCTGAGGTTCACCCTTCAGCCAAAGATTACACAGGCTCATAAAACAAAATGAGATTAAAGGCATACAATAGCCCAGGGACAAGGGCTAGAAGGCTGGAGGGGACAGGAAAGCTGGTAATAGGGCACCCAAGGTTGAGAAGGGAGAGTGCTGACATGTCATTGGGTGGTTAACCAATGTCATAAAACAATATGTGTACTAACTGTTTAATGAGAAACTACTTTGTTCTGTAAACCTTCATCAAATGTACAATAAAAAAAATTAGAGTATTATTTGCAAAAGATTTCCAAAATAAGTTCATTTTACTTATAGGCTATAACAATGGAGATGAGGAAAGGGACATTAATATAGTACACTGTATGTGTACTCAAGATCCATAAGCTCATGAATGGGGACATAGATAGTCTGTATCTAAATCTGACTCAGTGGCTCTTACTCCCCTACATTTTATCATATAAGCATCATTTTGAATTGATTGTGATTTTAGTATTTATAAATGTACATATTTGCATTATTATTGTAGTTATATATACAGTATGGACTTTAAATGTAAGCTAGTTACTTCATATGTGGCACAACCAAAGAATGAATTTGTTCCAATGTAGAAAAACTTCACTTGTTAGAATTATGAGAAAAGACTATATTATTCTCCATATTAGAACTTTCCCAAGAAGGTTCTTAGGAACCTTTCTAAACTTCCTAAGGGATTTTCAGCATAATTTTGATCCCCTGTATGCATTGTTCTATGTTTTTATTGTTGTTTAAAAATGTAGCCTTCTGATCATTCCAAGCCAAGCATATCAGCACAAGCACACCTGTCTACAGCAGTCTTTTTTAAAAGCTGCGCTGTGTGTGTGCCCTGGTTCCCTACTGATGGATATTTTGCTGTTTTGTTTTGTTTTTCCAGTTTGAGGATTTTGTTTTTCTTTCTTCCAGCAGTGCTTTAACAAATGATAATGAACAATTTTATATTCATGTTTAGAGGACATCTGTGTTTACACATATATGCATAGATTAGCAAATAGTAATTTAGTTAGCATTCTTACATGTGCCATGTGAGAGTATATGTATACTCTATTTTACATAAATAACATGCACCCTCTGCATTTGTTTGCCAGCAGCGCCCTCCCCTCTGACGCACTCTCACAAGCACCGCCATGCCAATCCTCTTCCATATGTTGCTGTAAAAAAATTAACATAGCACACTTACAAAGATACTTCACCAGTGGGTGGGGAGGAGGGAGGGCATGGCCAACAAACAAACATAGAAGGTGTGCATTATTTGTGTAAAGATACGGTACATAGATATGCGTAGACAGGATGAATTCCTAGACGTTGTTTTATTTACCATTTTGATTCATATTGCCAAATAACTCATCAAAATTATTATGCCTTATGTTCCAACCAAAAGATTTTATAATATACAGGTAGGTAACATAATGCATTGAGTATCCTGGTATAAGGTGTTTGGTTGCTTGTATTATGATCAAGCAACCTATTTATATTCTCTTTTAAAACAATGCCTACCAAACTATCAAAAGAAAGTATCCCCTTGGGTTAAATGCTTTTAAATGCTGTATTATCAAAGCTTTTCAATTTTGTCATTCTTCTCATTGAAAAATGGTATTTTAATGCTGAGCTTGGGCAGTACAGGTAGTCCTAGACTTCTAACGTATTCAAGTTATGACAACCCAGATTTTTTTTTTCTTTTGTACATCTTGTTAGTAATATGTAGCATAGGCAGTGTTGCAGTGCATAATTTGCTGATGTTATCATTCTCAAGTGTTGTCTCGCAGATGTTCAATGTTATGGTTTGTAAAGGTACCGATAATAAAAGGCAGTAATAATGAAAACTAAAAACAATGAGGTATTCTTCTTACTTCAGAACTGACTTAAGATGGAGTCATTGGAATGGAACCCCATAATAAGCTGGGGATTACCTGTATGTGTATAAACAATATGTTTCTCTTTGTTTGTGAACCATTCCATGTCCTTTGCAAGTCATGACAGTAAAGATGATAAGGGCTTATGGGTTGAAGATCCAATACCATATGAAAGAAAAAATGATAGAAGAAAAACAAAACAATATACATTGAGCCAACAACTGAGCCTGAATGTAAACAAAAAGCTAACAGGACAGAAAATATCAGAAACTTAATAAGGCAGAAGAGATGTGCCTCTCACTGCTCACATTTTGTTTTATTTTCTGTCAAGACCCAACCTCCTCAGTTTTCCCCATCACTTTGCTAATTTATTGTTTGTGTTAACTCAGGCCTGTGATAATGATGAATACTTAATAACATGATACATAATAACAGAAATGCTCAGTTTCTGTTGGTAATTGACTTTATTTGTGCAAATAATGAAAGGGGAGAGAGATTTATAGTGTTGACAGGAATTTTTTTTTTTTTTAATTATAGACTTTTAAAAAAAGAGATTTTTATGGTACCTAATAGCTTAGTGAATAAAGGACAGCATAGAAGGAGGTGGATCCGTGTGTGACAGACATATATAGAAGCTTTTGTATAAATAAGTAAAAAGTAGAGGAAGTAGGAGTGGAAATAGTTTATTAATACTTGAGGATCCAATTCAGTGCTTCATTTCCTTTCTAACATTTCTTTAATCAATGTGTAATTTCAAAACTCAGGGCTATGCTCTGTGCGCTGTTCCACTGAAATCTCATAGTTTCAAACATAATGCAATAAAAACATGCAACAGCACACTCAGTGATAATAGAAATTTGGATGATAGTGATTAACACTGGTTTCCATCTTCAACCAGCCCACATTCGCAAACGGAGATGGTCTAAAGTTCTCATCTTCTACTTAGAGGAGGCTGGATGTGGGAGAAGAGTGAGGCCCCTCTTGAGGAGTCAAGCAGATTGAGGGTTGTTGTTGTTGCTAGTTGCCAGTCAAGTTGACTCTGACTCATGGCAACCCATGTACAACATAAGGAAACGTTGCCTGCTCCTGTGCCATCTTCGTGATTATCGGTATGCTCGAGTCCATTGTGACCACTGTGTATTTTGAGAGTCTTCCAACCTATGGGGCTCATCTTCTGGGATTGTATCAGACTACATTCTATTGTGATCCATAGGGTTTCCACTGGCGTATTTCTGGAAGTAGATTTCTAGGCCTTTCTTCCTAGTCTGTTTTAGTCTGTAAGCTTCGTTGAAACTTTTCCACCATGGGTGACCTGCTGGTATTTAAATCAGTGGCATGACTTCCAACATAATAGCAGTGTACAAGCCACCACAGTTCAACAAACTGACAGATGAGAGGTGGAGGTTGAGAGTAAGTCCTCATATTTTCATTACTCATCCAGCCTAAACTCCCAGGATAGAAGTGGTAAAATAAGTGCCACCTAAGCAAGAGATTCTTGAATCACTATCATTGTCCAGGCAATCCTGACTAGTCTGAGAACCCAACTTTCTTCTCCCTGCATGCATTTAAGACGAAGAAGCCCTAGTGGTGCAATGGTTAAGCACTCGGCTGCTAACTGAAAGGTCTGCGGTTCAAACCCACCAGCTGCTCTGTGGGAGAGAAATATGGCAGTCTGCCTCTGTAAAGATTACAGCCTTGAAAACCCTATGGGGAAATTCTACTCAGTGCTATAATTTTGCCAGGAGTCAGAGTTGACTCTAAGGCAACAGGTCACATTTAAGACATTGTGCACAGCTGCCACCAGGTGGTGCCAAATCCCAGTTTGGACCTTGATGGATTTGACACACAGCCAAAAGAAAAAAAACAAGCCCATTGCCAAGTTGAGTCAATTCCGACTCATAGCAACCCTAAAAGACAGTAGAACTGCTCCATAGGGTTTCCAAGGAGCGACACACAGCTAGATCTGTAGAATTCCAAACCCACTAGCTGTTTAGTCTTGTCTAGTTCATTTCATTGTCCTTACAATGTCATGACCACTTTTTATACAAATGATTATTTTGAATCTTACTGACTGCATTATGACAGGGTTTTATTGTGCCAGAATTTCTTCTGACTGAAAATCTGCACTTATACTACAGGCAGTCCCTGGGTTACGAACGTCTGACTTAGGTACAACCTGTAGTTACGAACCAACGCCCATAAAGCCTATCGTATTAAAAATTCGAGGTACATACAATGATTCGTAATAACAAATGGCTACTACTTTGCAACACACATCAAAACATTATTATTACTGTATTATTTTAAAGATGTTTTAGTGTATCTGGAGGTGTTTCTTTAATGTTTCTTATGCATAGAAAGGCACACTATATAGTATATATGTTACCGCAATAACACGGATTGGAGCCTCCTGCCACAATAGCCAATTCTGAGACAGGGGTGAGGTGAGCAGCAAGATGTTTATTATATATCAATATATAGGAGACGGAGGGGAATAGATTCCTCCAAAAAACCCATCTCCGCCACTGGAGATCGGCTGAAGTCTTTTATAGGGACAGGATTATGGATCTTTTATGGTAGTTTTTCTTTGAGGTGGTGATGTCTTAGATGAGTTAACCTTCCACTGGTATTCTTAGAGGTTATCTGGTGACATTTTTGGGGATTGTCTGGCGACATCCTGCTTACTCTTGTCACAAGATGGATGCGTTGTTTGGTTTTTCATTCTTAGATCATTATCACTTGTTTTCCACCCTGCAGGGGGGAACATCATTTAATCTTAAACCTTTCGGTAGAGACTAGAACGGGAGGGAAAAATCATGAGACAATGTGGCGGTTAGCAATGGGGAGTAAATAATAGTAAGCCAGGTCTATGCAGCCTCTTGCATATACTAAGACAAACATTTGAGTGACGTTAGATACGAACTGTACCTGACTCTTCCAATTTGTGTACAAATCAGATTTAAAGGCAGGTTTAGGAACAGAACTCGCTCGTGATCCGGGGGCTGCCTGTATTATTGGGCATCATGGAGGAGCAAGTCAACTGAACAGAGTTGGATCGTGTAACCAGTTTAGAGTTACATCCTTGCCTCTCTTTGGCTTTGTTGTCTTTTCACTTCTTACAACACTATTTTTTAATAGGTGTAAAATTGAAGGGTAGTAGCTACTAGGTGAAAAAAAAGCTTTTTTTACATAATTTCTTGTGTCACATTAAGCTCTAAAGGAAATGGAAAGAATTTCTAACAATAGTAATGACTCTTCAAAAAAAAATAGTTTAAGTACTTATTAAGCATACCAGAATAGGTGAAAAAATCATTACACTATAAATATCAACACCTAAAACCCATTACCAGTGACTATAAGAGGGATGTATTTCACTTGACTTGTACCACACCTATGTGATATTGTTGTGCTTAATGTTTTCAGTATTAGATAAGCTATTTGGGAATTTATTTAATTTAATCTACACATTTATTAAGAGATTATCATATGCCTGTACAAAGTTTAAGGTCCCCTCCACTGAGGCCTTCTACAAGAGAAAGTATATCTAAATGCTTTGGGTAGAAATATTTGAGGTTGTAAATAAAACAACTTTATATTTTTATGCCCCAGGGCTTTAGGATGTGAAATGTCTGCTTTTATTTGTAGTATCCAAATGATATTTTAACTAAAGAGCCTAGATCATTTGAATGAAGGTTGCAAATCATGCTATTTTCTATTTACGGAAATAACTCATTACAGAGTTAATTTATTGAATCATTCCTATTTCCTGAATGGCTGGTATGATTCAGTTACTATATTGCTCACAGATCATATATTGTACCTGTATATATGGCAGGGTTTGAGGGAGACAAATAGCTAGCACCACTCTTGCTAGCTCTAATTTTGAACCAATTAAGAAATTAAACTTTAGAGTAAGCATATGGAAGCTAAAATATCACCTAAATTACTGGTAACAGGCATGTTGAAGAATGACACATGTTTTGATGTGCTCAAGCCAGCTCATGTGGAATTATGAGAGCCAACTGAGCACGTATCTTCCCAACTCCATGTATAGTGACGTCATGTTGGTAACTTGGAGTCAACATGGTAAAAGCATTTATACCACAGAAATTGCTAAGTGCCACAAATCAGGGACATTTCCCCTCCTAGAGAGCCAGTTGTTAAATATTTAACAGCACATGATTGTCTGAAACATGTCTCAGTCTGAATCCCAGGATTCCCTATTCAGTCCCCCACATTTGGGGCCAGGAGATGCCCTTCTCACATCTGAAACTGAACAGATACTTTTTTCTGGGATAGCTTAATCACAAGAGGAAGGGAAGAGGAAACATTTTAACTATTCATGCTCTTTCCAAACTCTTCTATAAAATAAGTCATTCTACCTTCCCAAGAGCAGAGGAAGTGAAGACATAAAAAAAAAAAAAGAAAAGCCTCTTTTGGAAGGAAACATTGAAACCAATTGCTGCTGAGTTAACTCAGACTTATAGCGACCCTATAGGACAGAGTAGAACTGCCCCATAGGATTTCCAAGACTTATAACGACCCTATAGGACAGAGTAGAACTGCCCCATAGGATTTCCAA
>NW_004443983.1:254109-255672 GCF_000243295.1 Trichechus manatus latirostris | reverse complement strand
CAAGAACACCATGATCTTATCAATCGATGCAGAAAAGGCATTTGAAAAAGTCCAACACCCATTCATGATAAAAACTCTCAACAAAATAGGAGTAGAAGGAAAATTCCTCAATATAATTAAGGGCATTTATACAAAGCCAACAGCCAACATCATCCCAAATGGAGAGACTTTGAAAGCATTCCTCTTGAGAATGGGAACTAGACAAGGATGTCCTTTATCACCGCTCTTATTCAACATTGTGCTGGAGGTCCTACCCAGAGCAATTAAGCTAGAAAAAGAAATAAAGTGCAGCTACGTTGGTAGGGAAGAAGTCAAAGTATCTCTGTTTGCAGATGGTATGATCTTATACACAGAAAACCCCAAAGAATCCACAAGAAAACTACTGGAACCAACAGAAGATTTCAGCAAAGTTTCAGGATACAAGGTAAACATACAAAAATCAGTTGGATTCCTTTTCACTGACAAAAAGAACCTTGAAGAGGAAATCATCAAATCAATACCATTTACAGTAGCCCCCAAGAAGATAAAATACTTAGGAGTAAATCTAACCAGAGACGTAAAAGATCTATACACAGAACACTACAAGACACTACTGCAAGAAACCAAAAGAGACCTGCATAACTGGAAAAACATACCTTGCTCATGGATAGGAAGACTCAAAATTGTGAAAATTTCAATTCCAGCCAAAGTGATCTACAGATACAGTGCAATCCCAATCCAAATTCCAACGGCATTTTATAATGAGATGGAGAAAAAAATCACCAATTTCATATGGAAAGGGAAGAGGCCCCAAATAAGTAAAGCATTACTCAGGAAGAAGAACAAAGTGGGTGGCCTCACACTACCTGATTTTAGAAACTATTATACTACCACGGTAGTCAAAACAGCCTGGTACTAGTACAACAACAGATACATAGACCAATGGAACAGAATTGAGAATCCAGATGTAAATTCATCCACCTATGAGCAGCTGATATTTGACAAGGCCCAAAGTCCGTTAATTGGGGAAAGGACAGTCTCTTGAAGAAATGGTGGTGGCGTAACTGGATATCCATCTGCAAAAAACTGAAACAAGACCCATACCTCACACCATGCACAAAAACTAACTCAAAATGGATCAAGGACTTAAATATAAAATTGAAAATGATGAAGATCATGGAAGAAAAAATATGCATAATTCTAGGAGCTCTAATACACGGCATAAACATAATACAAACCATAAGTTAACAATGCATAAGCACCAGAAGAGAGACTAGATAACTGGAAGCTCCTAAAATCAAACATGCTGATCCAAAGACTTCACCAAAAGAGTAAAAAGACAACCTACAGACAGGGAAAAAAACTTTGACTATGACAAATCCAATCAGCATCTAATCTCTAAAATCTACAAGATACTACAAAACCTCAACAACAAAAAGACAAATTACCCGATTAAAAAATGGGCAAAGGATATGAGCAGGCACTTTGCCAAGGAAGATATTCAGGCAGCTAACAGACACATGAAGAAATGCTCACGATCATTAGCCATTAGAGAAATGCAGATCAAAACTACAATGAGATATC
>NW_004443983.1:244811-254009 GCF_000243295.1 Trichechus manatus latirostris | reverse complement strand
TAGGACAGAGTAGAACTGCCCCATAGGATTTCCAAGACTTATAACGACCCTATAGGACAGAGTAGAACTGCCCCATAGGATTTCCAAGACTTATAGCGACCCTATAGGACAGAGTAGGACTGCCCCACAGGATTTCCAAAACTGTAATCTTTACTAAAACAGACTGCTGCATCTTTCTCCTGTGAAGCGGTTGGTGGGTTCAGTTAGCAGCAGAGCACTTAACCACTGCATCACCAGGACTCCTTAAGGAATCATGAGGAGTGGTAAATAAATGTTCCCCTACCCATTGCCCCAAACCTCTGCTTTTTGTTTTCTCTGCCCTTTGGATTTAAACAAAATTGTTAAAAAATGGAAATAACCATTAAGGGTAAGATTTTTTTCCCTCTGTGGGGAAGAAAATAGTATTCTGTTAGGATATTCCTCTTTCTAGCTTCATGAGGCTGCTACTCTAATACCAACCATTGTTTCCCAGTTGTTACCCACATTATTTCCAACCACATTATCAAGCAGAAGTTTTGCAACTTGATTAAAAGTCAAAATTAAGATATTCTAATAATAAAATACATAAAGAACTCCAATAATAAAATACAATTGGTAAATTGTTCCACATTTAAATATAAATCCACTCCCATTTTTTAATTATTTGAGGGTATAATTATTATTTGAAAATTAATCCTCTTTTAAGTTAAAATCTAAATATATACTCTGAAATCAAATTATCTTGCCCTTGTTCATCTAAAAGTCCAAAGAAACATTGCCAATTTCTTACTCTGCTTTCTCTGGTTAGAATCAAGGTCCTTTCAGCATTGCAGAATGGGTTGTCTCTCTCTCTGTCTTTGGAGAGGGAGTAATTCTGTTCCTTCAGGATCTCAGAAGTTTTCAGAGTTTGATGCGAAGTCTTTCGTGAGCCATACTTTTAAAGAACTGAAGAGTTAATGGGACACACACGATTATAAGCACTGGTCACACAAGCTAAACAATCAAAAGTAATTAATTCAAAACAAACTTGATTTCAAGACCTAGTGGTTAAGATTGTTTAAAGACCATAGCAGAGAAACTGTGACATCTGTGGGAAGAGTGATTTACGTTGCAAAAGTTGAAAATGGACCATTGACTCAGATCACCTGATGTTTAAAGAGAGCGTGATGGCATAGCCAAATCACCTTCACCTTCAGTTTCCTGAGCTGGTCAGTGAAGCAGCTAACACGCTTGTACTCTAACCCCACCCGGTCTTTCTCACTACAGTTGCGCTGCCATGCACACTCAAGTTTCTCTTACTTATGTCTTAGATTGCTTCCTTAGTTTGAGCATGGAGCCTAGGGCACAGATAAATGCTTCATTGCTAAACTCATCCTAAAATTACGAAGCTACCATAAGGACAGAATCAATAGATTAATAGTGTTAACGAAAACAAGTATTTTACAGTAAACTTATCAACTTTCTATCTCCTGATCCACAAACATATATTTTACAGGAATTTTAAATTTGCAGTTTCAGTTCTTATGAACAGTTTTTATTATCAACACATTTTAAATAGTGCCATATTTGCGGCAACATGTTTTTTTTAACTGTAATTTCTCTTCATTGACAGACATCATCACAAAGGAAGCTTTGTCATGGTGCTCTTTCTGTTTATTTGTTTTCTTAAGAGAGAATCTGCATTTTAATAACTCCACAGACTATGCAAGTAAATTGTTCAAAATGAGTACATGGTAAAACAAGCTAATACACACTTCAGGTTTTGAACTTTTAAACGTTTTTAATTATGAATATTTTTAAGCATATTGAGAAATACAGAAAATAATATAATAGGCACATGGTATCAACAACCCAGATTTAACAGTTGTTTCTGTTTGCCGTATTTACCTCAGAATTTTTTGTTTCTGCCTGAGTCACACAGATACAGCAAAGCCCCTTAGGCCTTCACTCACCATCCAATCTCCTTCCATCTACTTATTAAAAAAAAACAAACAACAACAAACCTGTTGCCTTCAAGTCGATTCCAACTCATAGCGACCCTGTAGGACAGAGTAGAGCTGCCCCATAGGGTTTCCAGTGAGCACCTGGTGGATTTGAACTGCTGATCTTTTGGTTAGCAGCTCAACTCTTAACCACTATACCACCAGGGTTTCCAATAGTTGTTGCTTATGCTCCCTGTGCGTGCTTTTGCCCTTTGATTATATAGGTATATGCTTATAAGGATATAGAGTTTTATATGTGTTTTTAAGGAGCCTTGGTTGTGTAGTAATTAAGTTGCTTGGCTGCTAACCAAAGGGTCAGCAGTTCAAACCTACTAGCCACTCCTCAGGAGAAAAATGTGGCAGTCTGCTTAGCTAAAGATTTACAGCCTTAGAAACTCTATGGGACAGTTCTGCTCTATCCTATAGGGTGGCTCTGAGTCAGAATCAACTCAGTGACAATGGGTTATATGTGTTTTTAGAATTTACATAAGTGTAAAATCTATAAATTTATTTTAAATTATTATTTTATTCTTTTATGAATTTGGACTATAAAAAGGAAAAATGGGTTTAAATTTCTTTTCTGTGTTTGATATGATCTGACACTGTCCTAGAAAAAAACATTGCTTTGGGTAGAAAGGAAATATTTGCATTAGAAAGAATTTAGGAATTAATAGTAGTACACAGGAGCCCTGGTGGTACAAATGGTTAAGTGCTCAGCTGCTAGCCAGAGGTTGGCAGTTTGAACTTACCCACAGCTCTGCAGGAGAAAGACCTGGCAATCTGCTTCTGTAAGGATAACAGCCAAGAAAACCCCACGGGGCAGTTCTACTCCATTACATGGAGCCACTGTGAGTCGAAAAAGACTCTACGGCACCTAGGCACAACATATAGGAGACATTTTTAAAATCACAACCATTGTTAACAAAAAGTAAACATATTACACACACGCACACATATTCAGAAAGAGAGATGGAGATAGGGCAAGAGGGAGCAAGGGGGAGATGAGGAAGAATGATAGATAATTTAAAATAAATAGTATTAAATGATACTAGAATTTACTAGAAAAAAAAGGGAAGAAACCAAAGTGAAGACTAAGAATAGATGAAATCTAAATATATGTTTCTTCATCTCAAGGGTAATGAGTTTCTAAAAGATTGCCTTGAGATTAAGAACTGTTTTGATGAACAAACATTAAAGGTTTTTTCCAGCTACTTAATTGTTGAGTACCTGTTCTGAGAGAGAGAAGAGGCATTTATTACCCCTCATTTCTTCCCACTTCCCCTCCTTTACCTACTGATTGTTGCTAGCTTTTTTCTTGTTGAAGTTTTGAACGTTTACATTCTGTTCTCTAACAATAATTCCTATAGTTCCTTAGACTTAGTTCTGAATTTTAAACAATACATATGTTTACATTAGTCCTGTCATGGATTGAATTATGTCCCCCAAAAAATGTGTGTAAATTTGGCTGGGCCAGGATTCCCAGTATTGTGTGGTTGCCCTCCATTTTGTGATTGTAATTTTATGTTAAAGAGGATTAGGGTGGGATTGTATAACACCCTTACTAACGTCACATTCCTGATCCAATGTAAAGGGAGTTTCCCTGGGGTGTGGCCTGCACCACATTTTATCTTACAAGAGATGCAAGGAAAGGGAAGCAAGCAGAGAGTTGGGGACCTCCTACTACCAAGAAAGCAGTGCCAGAGTAGAGTGCATCCTTTGGACCTTAGGTTCCTGCGCTGAGATGATCCCACACCAGGGGAAGATTGATGACAGGGACCTTCTTCCAGAGCCTACAGAGAGAGAAAACCTTCCCCTGGAGCTGAAGCCCTGAATTTGGACTTCTAGCCTACTAGACCGTGAGAAAATAAATTTCTCTTTGTTAAAGCCATCCACTTGTGGTATTTCTGTTATAGTAGCACTAGATGACTAAGATAAGTCCTTTTACTACAGTTTCTACAATGTTGAAATCTTTATTTTGGTTTTATTATTTGTTGGCTAGATTTCATTGTCAAGTAGATTTTATTTATTTATTTGTTTGTTTTTAAAGTGTTCAAGAGTTCTGGTAATCTGTGTTCTTAGATCTTTGAGAATTTCTGTCAGTTGTCTCTATACTTGAAGGATAAGGTGGCAATTAAAAATTCTCTGGTAATGCATTTTCTCCTTCAGAATTTATAGACCTGGTCATTGAATATCGATGTAATACTTTCATTACAGTTTTTCCTTTTATCTTCTGGTTTTGGTGTTTGTTACATTCTTTGGGTCCTTGATGTTTGAGACTGTCTTGTCTGTTTTCTTTATACTTGAACAGCAACTTGGCTGCGTATGACATTCTTGAGTCACCCTCTTTTTCCCTCAGAACTTTATCTGTACTTTGCGGTTCCATCTTCTGCTGTTTGATGTTACCCTGGAGAAGTCTGGGACCAGCCTGATTTTTCTCACTTCTACTTACCTTATTCCTTCTCTTTAGATATCTATACTTTGAAGTGTTAGATATTTCTTAGTAGCAAGTGTTCGTTTCAAATTTTATTGGAACACATTGTGTAGTTTAATGGCTAAATTCAGTCATTGTTCATTTCAGAGAAAGTAGCCTCTCAAATACATTTTTTTCTGTTCCATAGCAATGAGGTGTATTTATTATTAGAGAAATCAATGTTCCTTATATGTGTATCGTTTTTGTTTTTCCTCCATATCTATTGTCTATGCTCTAATTTCTGTTATCAGTACTGCCTTTAGACCTAAGCATAAAGGACCACTGCTCTGGACCTGTGCTTTAGAGGACCCTACTCTGCCCTTCTTCATATGCTACATGGGGCCAAGTGGCCATGCCCATTCCAAGTCTGTATCTTCCATTTAGATCATACTACAATACTGGGACCCTGGAACTTCCCAACCATTGGCTCCAAACACATTTCAAGAACTTGTGCAAGTCTCTTGCCATGATCTTTCTTTCTGATGGGCAGACCAAACCCTAATACACTTTTTCTTATTTCCAAGAGTGGCTAAACGTTGTCTGTTTGCAGAAACTGTGGACAAAGCTTTGAACTATGGAGTGGGATATCTGCACACATGCATTTGAGGCCCCTTGTGGTTTAGGGATAAGTTGATGTATGAAAATAAGGGTGATGGGCCATGGCTAAGGCCTGGGGGCCAGGAGCTGCTTTTCTTCATTGCTACATTCTGATGGGGAATGCTGAGTTGTCCAACACTTCTATATTCAAGCCTGGCCTTCCAGGGCATTTTAATCAAAGCCCATTATATGTCAAGGTAGGAGGATAGAAAATATAAATATTTTATAAGAGTTTATTTGCTTGGATTACCTCTGTTTGGTATTTAGATATACAGTATTTTCCTCTTACCCCAGGCCCCGAAAATGTTAGGGACAGGCCTGGCTGGAATCTCTGGTTTTTCCCTTCTGCATTCACCGTGATTATGTCAAATTTTCCCTCTATGTCAATAATTCAGTTTTCAGGCATGTCTGTTCCCTACCTTACTGTTTGCAGTTCATATATTAGTTTGGTAATGATGGTATTTTGGACCTCAGTTTTGTTCCCCCACCGTTGACTCTTCAATTCTTCTTCTCTTTTATTCTATTGTTTTATAACTTATTAAGTGTTTCTGGAACACAAAGCACTCGGGGAAATTTACTTCTTTTTTCTTCTAAACTGAGTTCTTTACCTGTCTTTTGCATTATGTGTTCCTTTGTCCCCTCCTCACTTGCAGAATAACAATTATAGAATCTCCAAGCCAAATCTCATCAGCTTACTTGTTTTGAACTTCAATAGCTCTGCTCAGAACTTCTACTGGGCCTGAAGTGGTGTGGGCAACTTTTCCTTTACATGTGCCTATCATGTTTAATACTGATGGATCTTCCTAGGCAAGTCACAGTGTGAAGATGAGGTCACTCATTGTAGCTTGAAGGCCTAGGGTGGGGGAAGTGGGGCTGAGGGGTGGTGGAGCAGAACTTGAACGTCTGGTCTCCCTTTGTAGAATATGTAAATGTTAGGTTCCAGTTCATTCCACTGCACTCAAGGGTTTACCATTTTCTGTAGGGAAATGTCCTGTGATATATTATTCCTGCTGTAAATGTGGCCCTAGCACTTCTGCTTCCATCTTTCAGCTCCTTGTTCACTTGTCTCACCATCCTCTCTTCTGTGATCTTGCCCCAAATCCTATAGAGTCCACGTCTTTATTTATTTATATACATAAAACTAAACCCATATGTATATATACATATGCTTTTATTTGTGAAAATGTGAGGGCTTTTGTTACTGGTAACATTATGAGGCATAAGGCCAGTTTTAGGATCTATTCTGAGTTGAGCTAAAATCCTCTCTCTCTCTTTGTTTTTAGCTTGGTAATGTTTTAAATTTAGGGCAGTGGATTATGCCTCTGGAACTTTTTTGGTTTCTGCTATTAAGTGTTTTAGCCATTTGTTTTTTTATTTGGTACTGAGGAAGGAGATTCCATTTTACTCCTTCATCTATTTCCTAAACTTTTCACTATGGTCTTATTTTTCATAAATGAAAGTAATGCATGCATGTTGTTGCTAGGTTGAAAACTTTGAACAGGGTACAAAAAAGTAAAAACTGAAAAATCATTTCATTTTTATTTTCATTCAGTACACGCTTCCTACCATGATTATTGCTGTTATGCTGTTATTACACAGAAACTTTTCCTTTGTCATTGCTTCCCCATGCTCTTACTTAGCTTTTTTTTTTTTTTTTTAACCTAGCTTGTTCCAATATACACCTTCAGTTAAGGAACATGAGCTTAGAAAGGAAAGAGTTAATTAGAAAACCATACGTTATGGCTTCTCAATATTACAAGTTCACTTTTCTTCTATCTAAAAAAACTCTTGCCTCTCTGATTACACATTCATATCACTGTAGATTTCATCCAATATATTTCTAGGAATTGTGTCACTACTCAGTTGCTTTTGATAATTAGCTCTAAGCTAACCATCAGCACATTGGCATTATTTGCTAAGTAATTCTTCAAAGCAATATGTAATAGAAAGTAACACACTATGACACCCTCCTGTGTCACAAACCTATTTTGAGGTTGACTACATGCAATTTTTTTGATCAATAATAAATATTAAAGTTGGGGAATTGATGTACTTTTGAAAAATTAACTGTATTCAGAGGAGGCGGTGCCAAGATGACAGAGTAGTCAGACACTTCTGGTGGACCCTCTTAAAACAAAGAACCGAAATAACAAGTAAATCAATTATATATGACAATCAAGGAGCCCTGAACATCTAAGGCAAAGTTGAGGAACAAGACTGAGTGGCAGGGGGAGGGAGAGACTGTTCGGAAGCATCGAGGAGTTCCAGACCTGACCTGGTGAGAGCCTAAGCCATTCAGGCCTGATCAGCTCATGTGTGAGGGGTGAGGCAGGCAAGCAGCAGTGCTTGGGAGGCATGTTTTCCGCACTGGGAGAGACCCAGCTACAGAAAGTCTGTGGGGCCACCAAAAACCAGTGAAAGGCAGCCCTCGATCAGCGAAACATAAGGACTTAAGTTTGGCCTACCGTGTAGATCAAAAACACCACCCTTAGGGAAAAACCTCTCTCCCATTTACCTCCCTGCTTGCTGCTCTACACTGGGTCCTGGATTGACTTCAGCAATTGCCAAGCACCCTGGGCTAGAAGTAAGATCCGTCACACGCACTGAGCCATTCTCCCGGCCTTAGAGACTGAACAAATTAACAAACAGGAAAAAATAAACTGCCGGCTCCCCTAAGCCAGGAACACAGGGTAGGCACAGCTCCTTTGCCTAGACACAGGCATAAGGGATCCATGGACTTTGAGTGCCTTTCCCCCTGCATAGACTTGTGTAGGCCCATCTAAACAGTGTAGGCCCTCATTACCGCAGTACAACAAGGTATATACCAGACATTTAACTTCAGCTGGTTCAGCTGTGAAGTGGCAGGTTCTTGACATTTGACAGTGTTCTTCCCATTAAGTAGGGTCTTCACCTACCCACATGAGGGGCCTGAGGAGTGGTGGCTCTACCCACGCCACCTACCCACCTGTGATACGGGCCCAAGAATAAGAGGTGCCCCCCAGTTCTTACAGCAATGGGTGCTCATAGTCCGGCTGCAAAACCCACCCACCTACCCGCTCTAGCGAACAGAGACACACCTTCTTCCTGGACAGTCGAGGGTGGCCGTCAGCCCCTTGCCTTGCTCAGAATATGTCCCCTGCTGCAGCCAGATGCCTGTGCCTACAACAATCACCCATGCCTGTCTAAGAATGTAGATGAGTCTACACCACACAATTGGTGGCTATCTACCGGGGCACCTGAACTGAATCGTACAGGAGGAGCGGGCCGATTCCTGAGCTCACATACCTAGTAACAGATCTAACCACCTGGTGACAGGACATTAGTGCTTCAAAGGTGCCAATAATCAATCAAACTAGCTCATGCAAACAGCCTGTTTGGGGTTATCAAAACAAAACAAGAAGCTAGGACACAGTAAGCAAACATAAATAAATATAACTTATTGATGGCTCGGAGACAACAGTCAATATCAAATCACATAAAGAGGTAATCCACACTGGATTCAGCAAGCTCCCAAAATAAAGACTCTAGAAATTTTCCAGAGGAGGAAAATTTCTTGGAATTACTGGAGGCAGAATACAAAAGATTAATGTACAGAACTCTTCAAGAAATTAGGAATGAAATTAAGCAAAACACAGAACACACAATAGAGGAAATTAAAAAGATTAGAGAAGAGCGTAATGAAAAATTTAACAGGCTGCAAGAATCCATAGACAGACAGCAATCAGAAATCCAGAAGATTAACAATAAAATTTCAGAAATAGACAACGCAATAGAAAGTCAAAGGAGCAGAATTGAGGTAATGGAAGTCAGAATTAGTAAGATTGAAGGTAAAGCACTTGACACCAACTTATTTGAGGAAAAGTCAGATAAAAGGATTTAAAAAAACAAAGAAACCCTGAGAATTATTTGGGACTCTATCAAGAGGAATAACCTACAAGTGATTGAGAGTACCAGAACAGGGGAGGATAACAGAAAATACAGAAGGAATTGTTGAATATTTGTTGGCAGTAAGCTTCCTTGATATTGTGAAAGATGACAATTTATCTATCCAGGATGCTCATCAAACCCCACATAAGGTAGATCCCAAAAGAAGGTCACCAAGACGTATTATAATCAAACTTGCCAAAAGCAAAGATAAAGAGAGAATTTTAAGAGTGGCTAGGGATAAAC
>NW_004443983.1:230864-244711 GCF_000243295.1 Trichechus manatus latirostris | reverse complement strand
TTGGAAATCGATTTGGCGCTTCCTTAAAAAGCTAGAAATAGAATTACCATAGGATCCAGCTATCCTGCTCCTTGGAGTATATCTTAGAGAAATAAGAACTGTCACACGAATAGATATATGCACACCCGTGTTCATTGCAGCACTGTTCACAGTAGCAAAAAGATGGAATCAACCTAGGTACCCATCACAGGCAAATGGATAAAAAATTCTGGTATAGCCACACGACGGAATACTACCAATGATAAAGAACAACGATGAAGCCATGAAACATAACATGGAGGAAGCTGGAGGTCATTATGCTGAGTGAATTTAGTCAGTCACAGAAGTACAAATATTGTATAAAACCACTATTATAAGAACTCAAGAAAAGGTGTAAACTCAGAAGAAAACATTCTTTGATGGTTATGAGGGTGGGGAGGGAGGGTGAGGGTTATTCACTAACTAGATAGTAGACAAGTATTATCTTAGATGAAGGGAAGGACAGCACACACTACAGGGGAAGTCAGCACAACCAGACTAAACCAAAGCTAAGAAGTTTCCTAAATATAATCAAACACTTTGAGGGACAGAGAAGCAAGGATAGGGATCTGGGGACCATGCTTTCAGGGGACATCTAGGTCAACTGGGATAACAAAGCTTATTTAGAAAATGTTCTGCATCCTACTTTGGTGGGTGGCTTCTGGGGTCTTAATAGCTTGCAAGCGGCCATCTAAGATGCATCAACTGGTCCCAACCACCTGGAATAAAGGAGAATGAAGAACACCAAAAACACAAGGAAGGTATTAGCCCAAGAGACAGAAAGGGCCAAATAAATCAGAAACTACATCAGCCTGAGAACAGAAGAACTAGATGGTGCCCAGCTACCACCAATGACCACCCTGACAGGGAACACAACAGAGAGTCCCTGATGGAGCAGGAGAAAGGTGAGGTGCAGAACTCAAATTCTAGTAAGAAGACCAGACTTAATTGTCTGACTGAGACTGGAGGAACCCTGGAAAGCATGGCCCCCGGATTCTCTTATCAGCCCAGAACTAAAACAATTTCCGAGGCCAACTCTTCAGACAGGGATTGGACTGGACTGTGGGGTATAAAGTGATACTCGTAAGGAGTGTGCCTCTTAGCTCAAGTAGATACAAGAGACTAAACGGGCAGCTTCTGTCCAGAGGTGAGATGGGAATGCAGATAGGGTTAGGAGCTGGTTGAATGGGCATGGGGAATCAGGGGTGGAAAGGAGGAGTGTGCTGTCACAGTATGGGGAGAGTAATTAGTGTCACACGTAACAATGTATGTATAAATTTTTGTATGGGAGACTAACTTGAAATTCAAACTTCATTTAAACTACAACAAAAAAATTAAAAAAAATTAACTGTATTCTATAATGTATCTATTAAAATACCTAATGTATCAATAACTGGACAAATCCTTATCTATCATAAGATACCCATGCCACAGGCCTGGAATAATGGTCATATGTGCTCAGTTTCCTACATGTGATGAGTCATCAAGAAGGCTGAGAAAAAGTGATTTAAAAGATAAACTGAACCTCTGGGGAGTGGGATGCCCTCTGTTAATTTAATGCTTGAAAAAGACTAATTTAAGTATATTACTTTGAGAAAGATTTGTCCACATGCTCTATTCAAATATACAGACTAGCTTTGCAGTGACTTAATGTAATGATACTGAGTCTAGTAAGCCAGAGGTTTCAAAATAATAATCTGTGAGCTAGATAACGTCTGCAAATAGATTTGGCTTTGCCTGCATGATAGTTTTTTTTTTTTTTAATTGCACTAGTGTTTAATAAAATCAGAAAATTTCACGTAAAAATCTGCCTCTCTAGGATCTCTTGAAATCTTCTGAAAACGGCAAGCCGTGGTCCTCCTTGTGTGTTCCTTTTATTCCCCACGTTTCCCTTCTTTAAGGTAAATTGTACACCTTCCCCTTTTAGGGTTTCCTACTCTATTTTGTAGCATATTTGAAAATGACTTATTGTTTTACAGACATTGTTGTTAGCTTTCATTGAGTAAGCGATTCATTATGAACCCATGCACAGCAAAACAAAATGTTGCCCGATCTTGTGCCATCCCTATGATCGGTCATGAATAGAACCATTGTGATCCATAGGGTTTTTGTTGACTGATTTTCAGAAGTAGATCACTAAGCTCTTCTTCCTGGTCCATCAGCTCCAGTTTGTCCTGTATCATAGCAACATTCAAGCCTCTGCTTGAATGGCTGCCCATGAACTGCATTGGCTGGGAATCAAACCCAGTCTTCTGCATGGAAGGCAAGAATTCTACCAGTGAACCACCAATGCCTCTTATAACCATTACTCACTTACATAAAGGTTTAACATTAGCGTTTTAAGACACACTTTACTTCTTTTCTTAATAAATATACATGTAAAAACTTAAAACAATTGTTCTTTTTTTTAAAAAATTAAACCTCAGTAAAAGATGTGTTATTATGAAAGAAAAAGAGTATTCCTGAGATTTTTATTAACAACTTAATAACTATACTAATGATTTGGAAAAAAAAAATTCATAGAAAATTTGGTGAAGTGCAACAACTTTATACAATTTTGACAACTATAGGAAACGCTGGTGGCGTAGTGGTTAAGTGCTATGGCTGCTGACCAAAAGGTCGGCATTTCGAATCCACCAGGCACTTCTTGGAAACTCTGTGGGGCAGTTCTGCTCTGTCCTGTAGGGTCACTATGAGTTGGAATAGACTCAACATCAATGCGTTTTGGGTTTTTTATAGAGCATCCGTATTTTTTGTTACCAATGAGAGAATAATTATGAAAATAAACAATGGAATTTACATGACTACTAAAGGTTAAGTGTCTAATTACAAAGTTTTTAAAACAGTTATATAAAATATGCACCAGTGTTGCACTGACTGTAAGCAGGATATGCAGTGTTTGACACTGGACTTAGTGAAGGCAATGTTTTATATTTTACTATGTAAAAGGTAGTTAATAATGCAAATCCACAAATGGGGTAAGTTTTACAGTGTTCATGTCTTCATTACCTTAACACTTTTAAAGGGTTAGAAAAATGTTCTACATTTTGTTTCCTCCAATATCTTATGCAGAAAATTCCTATTT
The DNA here is from genome assembly GCF_000243295.1 of Trichechus manatus latirostris. Lineage (NCBI taxonomy): Eukaryota > Metazoa > Chordata > Mammalia > Sirenia > Trichechidae > Trichechus > Trichechus manatus. The sequence goes on along the minus strand of NW_004443983.1, from coordinate 241,608 downwards.
ATAGTACCTCCCTATATCGTATGGTTAGAACAGAAAACACTAATAGCTTTTGCTATGAATATTATGGATAGTATTCTCTTAAGGAAATAAATGCACACTGAAGTCTTTTAGGGAATAGGCAAAAGAGTAAGAGCTCTGAAAGATCAATTTCCAATATTCCCTAGCAGATTTAAATGGCTGTTGATGCTCTGTGGTGAAGATTTTCATTGTTTTGCAAATTGATGGGTAATTTATTTTTATAAAATATCTCTGGATCCCCATGACGGTGAAGACAGATGCTTCGAAAGCCTATTCTACAAGAATTCCAAATTTTAAATTATCTTTTTCCTCTTTCATCTCATATTATAATTCATTTATTCATGAAGGTATTGTATTTTTAAATGTAACTCCCCTTGCTCCATTAGGAATGCTAGAAGAAAAACACGGAAAAGAATATCATAATGCGTGCATGCATTTATTAAACTGAGGGTAAGTCCCCATGTGCATTTATGCTACGCACACTCTCATTGTAATTGAGTTAGACTAGGTACATATTCTCAAGTTGAGCAAAATATTCTAAAGATGGGCTTTGGGGATTTTCAAATGCTTTCACTAATGGAAAAATTAATTTTATTTAAACTCCCCATTTTGCATCGTTTTCCATAGTTTTCCCTAGATTTGCTTATGGCAAGAGTAATCTTTTTTTTAATGACTTGCTTTATGGCAGTGTCTCTTCCACTTCCTCAGTGTTCTACAAAATCATATTTCGGATGCTCACATCACTTTTCTGATTAAACTGTTTATGGCTACGGATTAACTTTAGTAAAGGCCAAACTCATTATCATGAAGTTGAAGACCCTTGGGCATTTTTGCACCTCTTCACCTGCTTCTCTTTCCTCTTCTGTCTTTACACCTTTTTCCTTTTCCATGCATGTCCCTTTATATACTAAATATTCTCCCAAACACCACTAATACACACACACACACACACACACGAACACACACACACACCATACTCTACACTCTGCTACATTGGATGACTTTCTGCTCCTAAAACTTGTAATTAATTTCACAAACCTTCATTGCTGTGCTTCTGTACTTTGCATTTTATTCTTCTTGGAGTGCTCTTCTGCTTTTCTCTAACCAATCATTCAAAGTCCATCTTAATATATCCTATTTCCAAGGCTTTCCCTGGCATTACTTCTTACTCCCTGGCAGATTTTTTTTTTTTTCTCTTCCCTCCACTCAAAGCATTTTTTATAGACTCTTACTCTAGTACTGATCATAGTTACTAGAGGAAATTACTTAGACCGGGAACTTCTTTAGCACAGGGGTTATATCTTCCTTGCTTTTATATTCTTCCTGATGCCTAGGTCAGAATATGTGTTTAGTTGGATTTTGAATGTATTTATTGATGTTGCTTTGCTTCTTAAGATGAGATGAAATATTGCCCATATAGTTACGTGAGGCAGACGTTTCTCTGGAAACTCTTTCTGCACCAAAGTCCATTTGCTTCCCTTTGTCCTCTTTTGTACCTATCTCACGCATCTTATCTGCAAAGCACAACTGAATCAAGTTCCATTTCCAGGACAAAAGAAGGGGCTGGGTGCTTATGTGGATAGAGTCTTATATTTAGTACAGGAAGTCAAGACAGTATCAATTCTCTGATTGCTTTAATTTTTTGGTTATAATAAAATGCAAGATCATGAAATTAAGAGGTAAGGGGGTTGCACAGATTGGAGAAAGTTTGAAGTACTTATTTCAGGAGTGAAAAAAAGTTGACAAAAGGACAGTTATACTACTGGTGATCACACATTTATAGTGATGTGTATCTGCCCTTTTGAGACTTTCACCGGCAGAGCTCAGCCACATGGTTATAAGCACAGATTTTAAAAAGGTTAAAAACTCTTACCTAGCAATGAGATTATGATATACTGGTAATAAAGAGGCAGAAGAGTTCAGCATTTGGGCAAGTTTCTTTTCGGGAAAAAAAAAAAAAAAACTGGATCATGACTTCTAAACTCCATAAATTAATAAAAAATTGGGAGGGGGTTCTGACGGATTGGAGGAAGTAAGGTTGTTGGTATATCAGAAGCTCTTTGACTCTGACTGCAATTCAGAGATTAAATTGCATGGTTGAATGGGAGAGTGGATTGGATACAGAGGAAGTGTTGTTCTTGCTTACAGCATATATTTTGTTGAGCTAGTTTAACGTCAATAGAGAAAATAATAGACAAGCTGAAGTTTATTTCATTTACACTTTTGCAAATACAAGAAGATACAGAGATTGAGAGCTATAAGCTTGTGTTAATGTTTACAGTTCTGTTATCTTGAGTTACAGCCTCCTCCTGAACTTTATTAGCATAATGCAATCATTTTGAAGTGTATACTTCATAAAATGCAAGTAGGTGAGTCTTTTACATCTATTAGGCTGCTAAAGCAATTATGATGAAGGATGTTTCCTTTTCCACACTTTACAGGGAGTCACGGAGTAGAATAAGTGTGCTGCCTGTTAAAATAACATGATACCATATGAAAACAAAAATTAAAGTTAACAGTGACATTTCAGCCATTATATTCTGTGGGTAATGTTTGCTATAGGGAAAGAAGAATAGTAAAAAAAAACTCACTTAAAAGTAACAGACAAGTAAATGTGGGGCTTACAAGAAGTGATCATCATAGATAGTACATTTCAATTATGTGAGCCTCGCTGAGCATTAATAACACTTTCTCCCGTAGTACTTAATTGTTTTAGGTACCCTTATTATAATTAATAGGCATTTGGGCATGTGACAGTTTGAATTTGTACATGGTAATTTAGGAGATTTCTGTGTTCTTGAAGAACAACTCAAAACTGTTTACAGTTGTAATGATTTAATGAAACCAGGCACTTTTCTGCTGTATTTTGTGTCTTAAAAAAAATGAAAAAACCCATGAACATCTCAATTTTATAGATTGTAGATTAAAAATTTATAGACTATTTGGTGCTCCAAGAAACAAACTCTTAAAACTTGTGTAATTTTCTAAGGGTGCCAGGATCCATTAATGTTTTTGGACAAATCATATCTACAGTTGAATTTTATATTTAGACCTGGGCTATCTATGTACTATACTAGGTATGGCTGTGAAAAATGAAACTTAAAAATAAATGAACTACTAGAACATGTGCATCTATCTGCACTAGTCAAAGCACTAACCACGTGCATTCTTTTGATGGTGCTGCAAATCCAACTATTTGGGGACTGATCTTTAAAATTGCAGCCAGTGTCCAAACTTCGTAAAATGGCCTAAAGGATCTTCCATGACCTGGCCTTTATCTGCCTGTTTTGCTTTGTCTCCTTCTCACAAGCTATCTCCTGCTTTATTCTTTACCAACACATAAAAAAAGTTATACTTCAGACCTTTATGCCAACGCAGTTTCTGTTGCCTATGCTGAGGGAACCTTTTCCTCCAAAATTCCTTTTATCATTCAGGACATTTCTCAGGTATCACCTACTGTTTGAAACTATCTCTGACCAATGCTACCAACTGACCTGCTTAGAAAGAGTGAATCACCTCTTACCTCTGCTCTCCTGTTCTTGCAAACCCTTTTACCACTACACATGTCATGCTGTATGGTAATTATTTGTTTGTATGGAGGAGAATTGTCTAGTTCATCTTTTATCTTTGATTTTTTTTGTATGATTTTAATATCAGCAGGCTAACAGATGCATATGCATCTCCACCCACCCACCCCCATAGCCTTAATCAAGGTCTACATAAGAATATACAAGTAAAATTCACCTCCTTTATCATCTCCATCCTATATCTAGGCCTGTTTTCAAGGGATGGTCCTTTTAACTTTTTGCTTTGTTTTCCTTGTGGTGAGCTATCTAAACAATATGCTCAAACACTTCTTTTTTTTTTTTTTTTGTTAACCTCAAACAATATCATTATGGAAGATGAGGAATTAGTCTTTTTTACTTTTGCCTATATCTGAAGAAGTACACGGCATCAGGATTGGAGGAAGACTCATTAACAACCTGCTATATGCAGATAACACAACCTTGCTTGCTGAAAGTGAAAGGACTTGAAGTACTTACTGATGAAGATCAAAGACTACAGTCTTCAGTACAGATTGCGCCTCATAAAGGAAACAAAAATCCTCACATCTGGACCAATAAGCAACATCATGATTATCTTAGTCATCTAGTGCTGCTATAACAGAAATACCACAAGTGGATGGCTTTAACAAAGAGAAATTTATTTTCTCACAGTCTAGTAGGCTAGAAGTCCAAATTCAGGGTGTCAGCTCCAGGGGAAGGCTTTCTCTCTCTGTTGGCTCTGGAGGAAGGTCCTTCTCATCAGTCTTCCCCTGGAGCTTCTCTGTGCAGGAACCCCGGGTCCAAAGGACACTCTCTACTCCCAGCCCTGCTTTCTTGGTGGTATGAGGTCCCCAATTCTCTGCTTGCTTCCCTTTCCTTTTGTCTCTCGTAAGATGAAAGGTGGTTCAGGCCACACCCTAGGGAAACTCCCTTTATATTGGATCAGGGATGTGACCTTAGTAAGGGTGTTATACTATCCCACCCTAATCCTCTTTAGCATAAAATTTCAATCACAAAATGGAAGGCAACCATAAAATAATGGGAATCCTGGCCCAGCCAAATTGATACACACGTTTTTGGGGGGACATAATTCAATGCATGACAAGGATAAACAGAGAAAAGATTGAAGTTGTCAAGGATTTCATTTTGCTTGGATCCACAATCAACAACCATGGAGGCAGCAGTCAAGAAATCAAAGAACTTATTGAATTGGGCATATCTGTTGCAAAAGACCTCTTTAAAGTGTTAAAAAGCAAAGGTGCGGCTTGAGGACTAAGGTGTGGCTAACCCAAGCAATGGTATTTTCAGTCACCTCGTATGCATACGAAAGCTGAACAATGAATAAAGAAGACTGAAGAAGAATTGATGCCTTTGAATTATGGTGTTGGAGAAGAATGTTGAATATACCATGTACAAACAAATTTGTACAGCCAGAATGCTCCTTAGAAGCGAGGATGGCGAGACTTAATCTCACGTACTTTGGACACTTTATCAGGAGTGAACAGTCCCTAGAGAAGGACATCATGCTTGGTAACGTAGAGGGTTGGCAAAAAAGAGGAAGACCCTCAACAAGATGGATTGACACAGTCGCTGCAAAAATAGGCTCAAAAATAGCAATAATTGTGATGGCGCAGGACCAGGCAGTGTTTTATTCTGTTTTACATAGGGTTGCTATGAGTGCAAACCTGCTCAACGGTACCTAACAACAACATATGTGAAGAGAAAAATCAACAAGCAGCATCTCAACAGTAAAAGTAGAATGAAACCATGTTAATGAACCCAGAGCGATGGAATGTAAACCTGGGTCTCTTAACTTGAACTTCTTAAAAGGGATTCCACATTCAGAGCCTTACTTTTATCTAGAGACATTGTTAAATTTCCTTATAGCAAGAATTTCAGTTTTTCTTTAGGATATATTACCATGCTGTTAATAATGCTGTACACTAAAACGTGAGGCCATTGACATAATTTTGCATTATGAAATATAGTCACTCAAGAATTCCCACCTCAATTTTTGTATTATTTCTCATTCCCTATCTCTATACATTCAACTTACAAGTTAGGAAACCTTCTGGTACTTTGTCAAGGCTTTCACCTCCTTTTCATTAATCCACCCACATGTTTTAAAATTTCTGGTCAACATATACTTCCTCTCCCACTCTTAAGAAATTTTTTAAAAATTATTTCTATTTTTCTTTCTTTACTATCATTTAGGAAACTCTAGTGGCATAATGGTTAACAGCTATAGCTGCTAACCAAAAGGCTGGCAGTTCAAATCCACCAGGCACTCCTTGGAAACCCTATGGGACAGTTGCTGTGAGTCGGAATCGACTCGATGGCAACAGGGTTTTTTTGGTTTACTATCATTTAAATAAGATTTAGGGAGGAAGACACTAAGTGAATATGATCACTTCATCTTAAATCAGAAGGCTCTTTTTTTTTTTTTTTAACCTTCCGTGTCTCATACGAAACCAAGCTAATAGTACTTGTACAATAAATGCAGATTGAACCCAATTGAACACACAGAAAAATAAGACAAATTGCACTATAGCTTTATCTTGTTTTGTTTTTTTACCAAAAATATTATTACCTGTCAAATACTAATTGTATTAATCAGGCTTGATTGTTATTTTTTTTAAAACTAGTTTACGTCCAAAGCACGGGTAAGATTTCCCATTTCTGTGCATATTACAAAAGCAACAACAAAAATGTATTCTGTTCCAAAAAAAAAAGTTTCAAAACAATTTTTAGTAAAAAAGTCAAACTTCAAATAAGTTTATATCCTCCAAATTTACTTCCTAACAGGGATAATCAGATGTTAATGGTTTTGTGTTGTAGTTTTTACGTCTCTGTTCCAGAGGATGCTAGTTGCCAGAAAATAGATTGTTTCTCCTGTTCTTGTTTTGTAGAAGAACCAAAGTTTTTTTGCTGAGCACAGTGAAACTCATGTAAAAACCTACATTTCCCAGCACCCCTTGTATCTAGGCAACTAAATTTCAGCTGGTAAGATATTAACAAATGTAATATGTTACTCCTAATTATCTGCTTAAAATGGAGTATGCATGCTTTTCCTGCACTTTTCCATTCTTCCCCTTGAAACACATGTGTGAAGTCTGGATCTCCAGCCATGACCTTCGGTATCAAAATAGACGCTACAACCTGGGATGGCAGGGCAGAAAGTTAGAGCCTGGGTCTGTGGTAACATCAGTATACTACCATATATACCCTGGATTACCTATCTCCAGATAGAGCTCTGGTGGCACATTGGTTAAGAGCTTGGCTTCTATTAACCAGAAGATCAGCACTTTGAATCCACCAGCCACTCCTTGAAAACCCTATGGGGCAGTTCTGCTCTGTCCTATAGGGTAGCTATGAGTTGAATCCAGTCAATGCCAACTGAACGGGAGGATGTTATGTAAGAGAAAAGTAAACTAGTCACTTGATTTCATTGTAATTGGTGTTGTTTCATTATATAAATTATATGCTCTATCAAATATACCTACAAAAGAGGGGCAAAAAGAGACAATACAATCATATTATTATGGTATTTAGACTGTTTCAGACTGCAAAGAAACACATGCTTAGCTGGTCTAGTTGATGGAGAACGTAGGAAAACCGTGAAACTATTTCAATAGCCAATTGGCCAAGTTTCTAAGAATCAATAATATTGTTAGGGAAATAATGGTTGCTCTTGAAATCCAAAGACAGCTCTGGGAACTAAAGACAATGTTCTTCATCGTTCTTTGGAAGCAAAAATTTGGTGTTCACCACCTGAGCGACTCTTTCATAGTAGTTGCTGAGCCTTTTCAGAGGTCAGCAGAGGCCTGAGTCACTCCTGTTATTTAAAGTTCATGTAGATTCATTTAAATAAATAAATGTCAAAGCAGGGTTAACCAAATTGTGTAATCATGTAAATGTTTTAATTTATTAAATTGTTTCTAACACAATTTAGTAGATTTTATATTCACATGATCACTGACCTTATTAATAAGTATTAATTTATCAGTGCATAACTATTACTGTGATCCTGCAATGGAGTACAAAGTTTCATGCTGTATGCTAAAGAACTACTTATTTCAATCCTGTCAATAAATCACTGTGATTAATAGATGGAAAGATAGATAGATAGATAGATAGAAACATAAAATTAAAACTGTGTGAATTATGAATATGAGACCATGGCAAATTGTCGCTCCTTTCTCCATGCTGGAATAGCCCAAACACTGGTGACTACACTACTTTCTGCTACTTCTCTGTCAAGCTTACATTCCACCTCCCTGAGGGAAGGATCTGATTGGGTCTGCCAGTTGCTATCCTGTATACTGTGCCTTTATTAGACAAAGCTCCTGTGTCCACCTTCATTTGGATTCAGCCATTGAGCACTGGAAAATAGTTATGACTAGGTACTGTTCTTACTTGCCTTTTTCTCTTGGTGGACATTTCTATGGCTCCCATTCATTTATCTCTTTGGTTCCTTGACACTGATGCCATGTATTTGAAATGCAATTGTTTTCATAAATTGATTTCAAAGATTTTAGAATTCATAAATTTTCTTGTATGGGTTTAAGTTGGGGTTAAATTCCTCCTATCCTTCCATTAAGTTTGCAGTTGAAATTCTTGTGCTTAAGAATTGTTGGTGAGGGAAATTCTGGCAACATGGCACTCTAGGTAGAAGCACCACACTGTCCCTCCACAGCAAAGTTCCGAAAAACTAAGCCAAACAGAGAAAACAGCAATCCTGAAACCATAAAACATCAAATGAAGAGATAAAGAACCCAGCCAAGCACGAAATGGAGTGAGAAAACTGACAGAGAATGGAGAGCGAGGAGAGGCTCACATAGAGGTCCCCTGTCAGCTAACGTAATACAAATCCACCATCTTGGACTCCTGTCAGAGACCAGCAAATAGGGGGTACGAGAAAGCAGCTTCATGGAGCTTCCAGCAGGAGACAGAACAACCAGTAATTGGCAATATATGCTTTCCCCCCCCTCACCCCTCTTCCCCCTATCCCGGTCTCCCCTGCTTCCCACTGGCCACCGTCTCTTGGCCAGGAAGCACCGGCTACTTGGCTTCCACCCACCCGCACTGGCCGACTCCATGAGCGCTATTTTTTGGCTGCTGGTGTTGCTTCTTTCCACTTCTTTTGATTTCTTCCTTACCTCTAACCAACTCCCCCTCTTTTCGCTCAAATACCTGGCTCCGGGCACCTTCTTTGCTTCTTCCTAAGGGGTGGAACTGCTTCCCGGTCTAGGCTGCCAAGCTGATGGGATCCCAGAGCTTTTGTTTGTTTGTTTTGAATTGTTTGTTTGTTTTCTTTTTCTTTTCTCAAGTTGGGAGCCCGTTCTGGCTGTGCAGTGCTACGAGGCTTGGGACCTACCACCTCAGCTTGCGCAGACGTGCAGAGGGATCCCTGAGAGCATTTCTTTTCTTGTGGGTTTTTTTTTTTCTGTTTTTTGGGGGGCTTTTCTTGTTCTTTTTATTTTTGTTCTGTTTTCTTTTCCCTCTTTTTCCCTTTTTGTCTTTCTTCGTTACTCAGTTTCTTGTCTCTCTATACCTTCCTTCTCTTCCTGTCCCCTGAATACCTGGTGCTGATTACCTGTATGACTTCTAGCCAGGCTGTACTTCAACACCTAGAAACAACTTCCCCAGACCTCATAGCTGCACCGGTGGGATCCCTGGGAACTTTGCAGTTCTTTAACCTTTCCAATTTTTATTTATTCATACTTTTCTTTTCTTCCTATTCCCCTTTCTGTTTTTCTCCATTTCATAGTCTCTCATCACTCTGACGGCAAGCTCACATAGCACTCTTTTTTGTTTGTATGTTTTTGGCTCCTGTTCCTCTCTCCTCTCTCCCATGCCCATCTTAGCTCCAATCACAGTCTCCCCACTCCATCCTGCCTACCTGCACCGTGCACTTAACATCACAACACCAAGCAGCACAGGCACGGCCTACCAGAACCTGCCCTGCACTGATTACCGACCTGCCCTGGTGGCTGTAGTAAGTGCCACAGACAACCTATCCTAGCAACTCCTATTCAGCTAGACCTGCCCTGCTGTACAATATCTGAGTGACTGACCTGCCAATTGGAGGAGGAGGCGAAAAGTATCATGCCCACAGATGAGCAAACAAAAAAGAACACACAGTCTGCCTGCTCAGGCATAGCAAAATAAAAAAAAAAAATGGCAAAACAAACAAATCTACAATCAATAAATGAGAAAAATAACTACTGAATGCCCCTAAGACAGCAGACAATATCAAAACATTTACAAAAACAGGACAGGATGTTTCCAGTAGGTGTCCAAAATAAAACACCAGATGACTTTCTAGTAGAAGAAAAGGCACTAGAACTACCTAATAGGGAATTCAAATCTCTAATACTCAGAATTATCCAAGAGTTGAAGATAAAAGCAGACAAAAATGAGGAAAAAATTGACAAATTCATGGAAAAGGGAGACAAATTCATGGAAAATACAGAAAAAAAAAGGAAGAATTCAGGAAAATAATGCAGGAACAAAATGCCAAAATAAATTCACAACTAGAAATTATGCAAACACAACAATTAGAAATCCAAAAGATAAACAACAAGATTTCAGAAATGGACAGAGTCATAGAAGGGCTGAGGAGCAGATTTGAAATGGTGGAAGACAAGATCAGCGGAATTGAAGACAAACACTTGGATACAACTCTGTTTGAGGAAAACTCAGAAAAAAGAACAAAGAAAAATGAAGAGACCCTGGGAATTATATGGGATACAATCAAAAGCAAAAATCTACGAGTGACAGGAGTTCCAGAACAGGGAGAGAAAATAGAAAACACAAAGAGGATCATTGAAGAACTGCTGACAGAAAACTTCCTCAGTATTGTGAAAGATGAAAAGTTGGCCATCCAAGAAGCTCAATGAACCCCACAGAGGATAGACCCCAAAAGAATATCACCAAGGCATATCATAATCACACTCGCCAAAACCAAAGACAAACAAAGAATCCTAAGAGCAGCTCGTGAAAAACAATAAGTTACCTACAGAGGAGAAACAAGAAGACTAAGCTCAGATTATTCAGCAGAAACCATGCAGGCAAGAAGGCAATGGGATGACATATATAAAACCTTGAAAGAAAAAAATTGCCAGCCAAGAAAAATATATTCCGCAAAACTCTCGTTCAAATATGATGGCGAAATTAGG
>NW_004443983.1:229246-230764 GCF_000243295.1 Trichechus manatus latirostris | reverse complement strand
CAAATATGATGGCGAAATTAGGACATTTCCAGATAAACAGAAATTAAGGGAATATGTAAAAACCAAACCAAACTTACAAGAATTATTAAAGGGAGTCCTTCGATCTGAGAACAAACAACCTCAGCTCACAGGCAGAATCTAGGATGCAGGATCGTACGAGCCAGATACCAATCTAGGAAATGAACTCTCAAGGACTATCCAAAACCACAAGAAATACAACAGGGAATCAGAGCAGTTAATCTATAAATGATAACAACATCATAAAAATAAAAGACGGAATAAACAGTGTAGATCGATACAGAACCTTCTAATGGAGAGGAAGGCAAGGCGATACCAAGTAATAATAGACTGCTTCAAACTTAGAAAGATAAGGGTAAATTTCATGGTAACCACAAAGAAAGTTAACAAACGTACTCATAAAAATAAAGAGGAAAAGCATAAAGTGTCAGTAAAAACAAAACATGCAAAAACAAAAGAAATGAAAAAAAATCCACATGCTGAGTGAAATAAGTCAATCACAAAAGGACAAATACTGTATGAGACCTCTATTGTAAAAACCCATGAAAAAGTTTACACACAAAAAGTAGCAATCTTTTTTGGTTACCAGGGATGGGAGGGGTAGGGAGGGGGGGAAATACTAAATAGGCAATAGATAAGTGGTATCTTTGGTGAAGGGGGAGACAGTACACAATACTCGGGAAACCAGCACAACTTGTACAAGGAAAGGTCATGGAAGCTCCATAGACACAGCCAAACTCCCTGAAGGTCTGAATTGCTGGGCAGAGGGCTGTGGGGACCATGGTCTCAGGGAACATCTAGCTCAGTTGGCATAATACAGTTTATAAAGACAATATTCTACATTCTACCATGGTGAGTGGCGTCTGGGGTCTTAAAAGCCTGTGAGCAGCCATCTAAGATACTCCACTGGTCTCATACCTTCGGGAGCAAGGGAGAATGAAGAGAACAGGATACAAGGGAAAGATTAGTCCGAATGACTTATGGACCGCAGCTACCAAGGCCTCCACCAGACTGAGTCCAGTACAGCTACCACCACTGACTGCTCTGACCGAGATCACAACAGAGGGTTCTGGACAGAGCTGGAGAAGGATATAGAACATAATTCTAACACACACAAAAAAGACCAGATTTACCGGCCTAAAGGAGACTGGAGAAACCCCAAGAGTATTTCCCCCAGACACCCTTTTAGCTCAGTGGTGAAGTCACTTCCGAGGTTCACCATTCAGCCGGGGAGTGGACAACCCCATAAAACCAAATGGGACTAATGAGGCACAGCAGTCCAGGGACAAGGACTAGACGGCAGAAGGGACAGGAAGCTGGTGATAGGGAATCCAAGGTTGAGAAAGGATAGTGTTGATGTGTAGTGGGGTTGTTAACCATTGTCATGGGGCAATGTATGTACTGTTTAATGAGAAACTATTTTGTTCTGTAAACCTTCATCTAAAGTGAGAATAGCAGCACAACTGGAAGAGCGTAGTCAACGTCACTGAACTGTGCATG
>NW_004443983.1:220646-229069 GCF_000243295.1 Trichechus manatus latirostris | reverse complement strand
AAAAAAAAAAAAAGTCAAAAAAAGGTTGAGAAGGGAGACGGTTGACATGTCGTGGGCTTGTTAACCAATGCCATAAAATAATATGTGCACTAATGTTTAATGAGAAAATATTTGTCTTTAAACCTTCACCTGAAGTGCAATAATAAAAAAAAATAAAGTTAAATCCACCTACATGTTGACAGGATAATTTGCAATGTAATTTACAAACTGGAATTCTTTTAAGGACAAACTTTGGGATGCTCTGTAGCATTTAGAAACGTTTCTAAAATTTGATTGGCATTTACTGAGGACTGCACTTGAAAAAGAGAGGAAAGGCAATGAGGAGAGGAGAAAGAGGGAGGAGATGTCAAACTATTTGATATGGATTGAATTGTGTCCCCCCAAAATATGTGTTGTACGTCCTATCCCTTATAATGATGGTATAATCCCATTTGGGAACAGGTTTTCTTTGTTACGTTAATGAGACAAGTTTAGCTTAGGGTATGTCTTAACTTACTTTTCTTTGAAATATAAAAGAGATTGAATGAGCAAGCGAGGAAACATGAGAAAAGAGACATGCCAAGCCACATGAAGATCACCCAGGAGCAAAAGCTCAAAAGAGACAAGGACTTTCCTCCAGAGCTGACAGAGAGAGACTTCCTCTAGAGCCAGAACCCTGAATTCAGACTTCTAGCCTTCTAACCTGTGAAAAAATAAATTTCTGTTTGTTAAAGCCAAAAAAAAAAAAGAATTGTTGATGAAACAGAGACTCCCTGATGGAGCGGGGGAAGGGTGGGATGCAGAACTCAAACTGTAGTAAAAAGACCGGACTTAATGGTCTGACTGAGACTGGAGGAATCCCTGAAAGCATGGCCCCTGGACTCTCTGTCAGCCCAGAACTGTAACAGTTCCCGAGGCCAACTCTTCAGACAAAGATTGGACTGGACTGTGGGACATAAAATGATACTCGTGAAGAGTGTGCTTTTTAGCTCAAGTAAATACATGAGACTAAATGGGCAGCTTCTGTATGGAGGTGAGATGAGAAGGCAGAGAGGGTTAGGAGCTGGTTGAATGGACACGGGAAATCGAGTGGAAAGGAGAAGTGTGCTGTCACAGTATAGGGAGAGCAATTAGGATCACATAACAGTGTATGTATAAATTTTTGTATAAGAGATTAAGTTGAATTGTAAACTTTCACTTAAACTACAACAATTAAAAAAAAGGATTGTTGCTGAGGAGGCCCTGGAGAAAAATTCACTCAAATTGAAAGAGGATTTTTGTTCTTAAGGCAATTGAAATATATATTATGTAGTTTTTAATTCAACAAGATAAACAGGATTTAAAGCAGTTATAAATACACCTAGAGCTATATAGACAAATATTTAAGGACAAATGTACACAGAAACCACTTTACTTATTTTGAGGTCTGCCTGGAAGAGACATTCTCTATTCCAGGCTGTGGATGATGGGTTTACAAATCAGTTGATGTAGGAAGAAAGTTGAGCAGTTCTCACAACATCCTTATTTATGCTTTTCTTTTTCTCTACCTAATCCACTCATATGTGCCCTTTTGGACCATCTGGGGTTAGTGGAGTTGAAGACCTTGAAAATCAGACCCAAGCTGGGATGAAAGTGAGGTCAAGAAATGATTTTTTTCCCCATTAGAGCTACATTCATTCAGGTCCTTCACTCAGCAAATATTATTAAACATCTACTATGTGCAGTTGTTATTCAGTCTGCCAGGAAATTCATGCTGGATGGAATACACATGGAAATTCATGCTAACATTGTCTGAGAGGAGCACTTATAAACAGATAATTCCGATATATTAAGGGGAATGTAACACTGAAGGGACAAAGCACAATACGGCACAGGAGAAGGAGCTCCTAAATTTTCTTTTAAAACCATAAGTAGACCTATTTTTTATTTAATCTATTATAATTACCCCCCTAGGGTTACCTGTTTTTATTCCTTGTGGTTTAAGATTTACAGAAGTAATATAAACTTAATTTTGATTCACACAAATAACTTGGATCGTATCACTTGTTTTCTTCTAATTCTGCTTTCTTTTATGAAAACATTTAGAGATATTTTCCTGAATGTAAAAACTTTGAGCTCATGTGATTGCTAAGTTATGTTTATCATTGTTTTGAATTTTTTTCACAGTCTGACCATAGCTTCCTTGTGTGTGAGGCTAAGAAAAAACCTGGAATCATCAAACACAACACCTGCCATTATCTTTCTTCAAAATTTTCTTTGTTTCACTCATTTAGCAAAGTCCTCTGTGGACCTGAGCAGCCACATTACTTGGACAGATGACCCAGTTATCAATTTTAAGACATATAATTCTTCTTTGCACCTAATGGTTAAGTGTGGATATTCTTAACATTAATCTGTAATTGACTGTTACCATGATGCCTTCTCATTTCCAAATACTCTGCAAAAAATCTATCCTTCCAGAACTATTTTCTCTGATTGTATTTTCTCTTGAATTCCACCAGCCCTGTGGTTAAGACTCCATTAGTTGCAATGTGATACCTTGAAATAGCTTAAGCAAAACAGAGAAGTGTAATTATAAGGATACAGTGGATTCTTTGTCTGGCTAATTTATTCATCTCTCTCTTGGCTGCAATAACATCTAACTGGCCAAGTAAATAAACTCCAGTACCCTTCAATATGTTCTGCACATGGCAGCTGCATGGATTACTTCTTTTATTTCTATCTAATTTCATTTGACTAATGTTAAATATTTATTTTATTTTCAAATTATAAAATACTTCACATATAACAGAAAATAGATTAATATAACAAGTACAACCCAGACTTAACATTTTGTATAATTAATCAGGTTTTAAATGAAAGAAAATATTTCACCTATACTTGATACCTCCCAAAATCCATTCCTCTTCCTCCTTACCTAAGGTAAAAACAATCCTTAATTTTATGTGTATTGTTTATTTTCATGTTGTATAAACTACATACACACAAGCAGTACATAGATACTAAATATATGTTTTTATAACTGGTTTTTTTTTTTTTTTACACTCAACCTTACAATTTTCATAGTGACCCTATGTATAACAGAACGAAACACTGCCCGATCCTGTGCCATCCTCACAGTCATTGCTATGTTTGAGCCCATTGTTGCAGCCATTGTGTCAGTCCATCTTGTTGAGGGTCTTCCTCTTTTTGCTGACCCCCTGCTTTACCAAGCATGATGTCCTTCTCCAGGGACTGGTCCCTCCTGATAACATGTCCAAAGTACGTGAGACGAAGTCTCTCCATCCTGGCTTCTAAGTAGCATTCTGGCTATGCTTCTTCCAAGGCAGATTAGTTTGTCCTTGGAAACCCTATGTGGCAGTTCTACTCTGTCCTGTACAGTCTCTATAAGTCGGAATCGACTTGACTCAATGGATAATGGGGCACTCCATATTTACTTACTCAGTTACTTACTAGTGGATATTTAGGTTATTTCCAATTTTTAGCTATGAAAAGAAAAACTACAAGATGCTCCCTTGTGCTTTTCCAACCCTGTGCACATCTGTTAGAGCTTCTCTAGGTAGGCTGTGTTCCTAAAAGACCTGGATCATAGGGTACATATGTAACTTATCCAAGTTATAGGGTACTGTTAAAAAGTTTCACAAACTGACTAAATTTACGTTTGTATTGGCAATGTATGAAGTTCTTATTTATCCACATTATCAGTAACAATTGCAATTATCAGATAGTTTTATTTTTACCGAACTTTTGAGTATGAAATGCTGTCTAATGTTTCTTTAGTTTGCATTACCTTGATAACTATTGAGACAGAGCCTAGTTTCAGAGTCTTTTTGACTTTTCGTGATCACATTACAACCATGTGCTGCATAACGTCCATTCAGGCAATGTCCGACTGTATATCCATCCAAGGTCCCATACCAAAGTAAATAGAAGTAGTCACACATGTAAAGTCCTGAGCAGTCAGAATGATAGGTGGAGATTCAAGACTTTTTTTTTAGAGATGCAGTTTCAAATGCTGCTGAAAGTTCAAGAAATAAGAAAAAAAAATCTGTTTCATTTACCGACATAGTGTCCATGCATATATTGGCGTTGCTGTTTTCTAGTCTTTCTTTTATAATGTAAATTACCCCTGAGAAGATGAGAGGAGTTGGGACTTAGAGTGTAGGTGAAAAAAATGGCCTAAGGCAGGGGGAATTGCATTTCTTTCAAGGTTAACTGGAGGATATGTATGCATTGTTGGTTTCATAGCTGCTGTTTACTCTGAGAAGTGGAAGAGAGTTGAAAATGCAGCATTTGTGGAGAGTGGAGGTTTGAAATTTCCACTGAGAAATTTGCAATAGCAAGAGGCAAAGGAGAAGAAATATCAAAGTAAACAAAGGATATTAAACAACAGGAAGGTGGAAAATCAGTGAATGCTATTGTTTGCAATTCATGCGTATTAGCACGACATCCAAATCACATGATGTCCTATTTCACAGAACATATGGTGGACGCTAAGCAATGCGTGACTTTATAGGAATTACTTGTTCACCAGCCTTTCTGATGAGGTCTTAATCTCCTCATTGAGAGCTCTTGGGATAGTTAGTTGCACTTTTACAATTATATATTTACATATTTAATTAAAGTCAAGCCCCTCCACTAGATTCTCTGTTCCATGAGGGCAGGTTTTCTTTATTTGTTCGGTTTCGTTTTAATTTTTTTGGCATTTAGTAAACACTCAGGAGATAATAATGTGGTACATGGAACTCTAATCCGGAGTTATAGGAAGGCCTTAAAAAGGGATGGAAACTAGCCAGACACTATAAAATGATCAGGATTCCAGGAAGTATGTATTCATCTCTGAAAATGAGCTCCACATCCCTCCCAGTAGGGCACCTTTATCTCCTTTTTGGTAGATGTTTAATAAGGTAAAAGACTTGGGATAGATAACTTCTCCAGGTGACACAGTACACAGTGTCAAGCGTCAACACTTTCCATCTGGATCTCACATTCTTTAGGTGGCCTCCTTCTTTAATTTTTGCAGTGATATTTGGCCCAGAGCTAGGGCATGTACCCTCAACCCTGTGGCTCATTTACGCATAAATCTTTTTTATTCTGTTAGCTTCTGGAATATCTGAGGAAATGGGACATTAAAAAATAGCAATAACTTCAAAAATAGAGAAAAAAGTATTTTAGCACACACTTGTAGTAAAAAAAAAAAAAAAAAAAAAACCCATAATGCGTTTATTTAACAATTATTTGCTGAAAAACCCCTTAAGTGTTCCTCTTTACGTTATGCCTTTAGGATACAATAATAAACAAAAACAGAGGTCCTGCCTCTCATGTATACTAGAGTCTAGACAAGAAACGTTATTCCAATATTCACACTACTACTAAACACATAATTAAGAAATGATGTTAGTACTCGGAATGAAAGCAATGTGGTTCCTCGTTAATACTTAACAAGTTAACTTGACCTATAAGGAATATTGCAGCGATATAGGGAAGTCTTACTCCATGAGTGACTCCTGAGTTAAGATTTTAAAGATCTATAAAAGTTAATTAGACTAAGAGGAGAGGGAAGAGCATTGCAGGAAGAAACATCAGTATGTGCAAACATACTGTGACAGGCAGCAGAATGGCAATTAAAAAACAAAAAAAAACCCCAACCCGTTGCCATCGAGTTAATTCCGACTCATAGTGACCCTATAGGACAGAATAGAACTGCCCCATAGGGTTTCCAAGGAGCACCTGGTGGAATCGAACTGCAGACCTTTGGTTAGCAGTCATAGCTCTTAACCACTACATCACCAGGGTTTCCAAATGGCAATTATGAGGGTCTAAAAGAAGATTAGACAGGTAGGAACCAAAAAAAAGGTAAATTTATGAGCCATGAGGGTAGACAGTTGTTTAGGAGCAATAGTCAGTACTGTGCTGGAGCTAACTTGTACTGGCTACCAAGGGCTAATTGTTATATATTCAAAATTTTTTTTTTTATTGTACTTCTGGTGAAGGTTTACAGAACAAATAGTTTCTCATGAAACAGTAGTACACATATTGTTTTATGACATTGGTTAACAACCCCATGACATGTCAACCCTCTCCCTTCTTGACTTTTTTTCTTTTTTTTTGGTGAAAATATACATAGCCAAAGATACATCATTTCAAAAATTTCTACATGCACAGTTCAGTGACATCAATTACACTCTTCTAATTGTGCTGCTATTCTCACTTTAGATGAAGGTTTACAGAAAAAAATAGATTCTCATTAAACAGTTAGTACACATGTTGCCCTATGACAATGGTTAACAACCTCACAACGCATCAGCAGTATCCTTACTCAACCTTGGGTTCCCTATCACCAGCTTTCCTGTCCCCTTCTGCCTTCTAGTCCTTGTCCCTGGACTGCTATGCCTCATTAGTCCCATGTTGTTTTATGGGGCTGTCAACTCCCCGGCTGAACAGTGAACCTCGGAATGAGTTAACCACTGAGCTAAAAGTGTGTCTGGGGGCCATACTCTTGGGGTTTCTCCAGTCTCCTTTAGGCCAGTAAATCTGGTCTTTTTTGTGTGTGTTAGAATTATGTTCTATATCCTTCTCCAGCTCTGTCCAGAACCCTCTGTTGTGATCCCGGTCAGAGCAGTCAGTGGTGGTAGCTGGGCACCATCTAGCTGTACTGGACTCAGTCTGGTGGAGGCCTTGGTAGCTGTGGTCCATAAGTCCTTTGGATTAATCTTTCCCTTGTATCCTGTTCTCTTCATTCTCCCTTGCTCCCGAAGGGATGAGACCAGTGGAGTATCTTAGATGGCTGCTCACAGGCTTTTAAGACCTTAGACACTACTCACCAAGGTAGAATGTAGAACAATGCCTTTATAAACTGTGTTATGCCAGTTGAGCTAGATGTTCCCCAAGACAATGGTCCCCACACCCCTCCGCTCAGCAATTCAGTCCCTCAGGGAGTTTGCATGTGTCTATGGAGCTTCCATGACCTTTCCTTGGACAAGTTGTGCTGGCTTCCCCAGTATTGTGTACTATCTCACCCTTCACCAAAGATACCACTTATCTATCGCCTATTTAGTATTTCCCCCCCACCCCTGGTAAACAACAAAGATGGTTACTTTTTGTGTGTGAACTTCTTCATGGGTTTTTACAATAGAGGTCTCATACAGTATTTGTCCTTTTGTGATTGACTTATTTCACTCAGCATAATGTCCTCCAGTTTCAACCATGTTATGAGATGCTTCACAGATTCATTGTTGTTCTTTCTTGTTGCATAGTACTCCTGTGTGTATGTACCATAGTTTATCCATTCATCTGTTGATGGGCATCTAGGTTGTTTCCATCATTTTGCTATTTTGAACAATGCTGCCATGAACATAGGTATGCATATGTCTATTCGAGTGACGACTCTTATTTCTCTAGATTATATTCCTAGGAGTGGGATTGCTGAATCATATGGTATGTCTATTTAGAGTTTTCTAAGGAAGCGCCATATCATTTTCCAAAATGGTTGTATCATTTTGCATTCCCACCAGCAGTGCATAAGAGTTCCGATCTCCCCGCAGCCCGTCCAACATTTGCTATTTCCAGTGTTTTTGATTCATGCCAGTAGTGCCGGGGTGAGATGGTATCTCATGGTGGTTTTAATTTGCATTTCTCTGATGGCTAGTGATCGCGAGCATTTCCTCCTGTGTTTATTGGCTGCTTGAATGTCTTCTTTGGTGAAGTGTCTGTTCATTACCTTTGCCATTTTTGAATAGGATTATTTTCTTTTTGTTGTAGAGGTGTTAGATTTTCTTGTAGATTATGGAGATTAGACTTTTGTCTGACTTGTATTATCCAAAATTTTTTTCCCAGTCTGTAGGTTCTCTTTTTACTCTTTTGGTGAAGTCTTTTGAAGAGCATAGGAGTTTGATTTTTAGAGGATCCCATTTATCTAGCTTATCTTCTGGGGTTTGTGTGTTGATGGTTATGGTTTGTATCCTGTTAATGCCGTGTAATAAGGCCTGTAGCTTTGGTCCTATTTTTTCTTCTATGAACTTTATAGTTTTTAGCTTTATATATACGTCTTTGATCCATTTTGACTTAGTTTTTGTATATGGCATGAGCTATGGGTTCTGTTTCTTTTTTTTTGCAGATGGCTATCCAGTTTTGCCAGCACTATTTGTTAAAATGACTGTCTTTTCCCCATTTGATGGACTTTGAGACCTTGTCGAAGATCAGGTGACCATATGTGGATGGATTTACATCTGGGTTCTCAATTCTGTTCCACTGGTCAATGTATCTATCGTTGTACCAGTACCAGGCTGTTTTGACTACCCTAGCTGTATAGTAGGTTCTGAGGTCAGGTAGTGTGAGTCCTCCCACTTTATTCTTCTTCAGTAGTGCTTTACTTATTCGGGGCTTCTTCCCTTTCCATATAAAGTTAATGATTAGTTTTTCCACCTCTTTGAAGAATGCTGTTG
>NW_004443983.1:149684-220546 GCF_000243295.1 Trichechus manatus latirostris | reverse complement strand
TGGGGAAGTTTTCTGTCAGCAGTTCTTCAATGATCCTCTCTGTGTTTTCTGTTTTCTCCCCCTGTTCTGGAACTCCAATCACTCGAAAATTTTTGCTTTTGATTGTATCCTACATAACTCTCAGGGTCTCTTAATTTTTCTTTGTTCTTTCTTCTGACTTTTCTCAAACACAGTTGTATCGAAGTGTTTGTCTTCAGTTCCACTGATCCTGTCTTCCACCATTTCAAATCTTCTCCTCAGCCCTTCTATGGAAGTGTCCATTTCTGAAATCTTGTTGTTTATCTCTTGGCCTTTTTTTTTATTTGTCTATGTCTGAGCAGGCAGGCTGTTGTGTTCTTCATTGTTTGCTTATCTTTGGGCATGATACTTTTCACCTTCTTATCCAATTGGCAGGGTCAGTTGGTCAGATATGGTACAACAGGGCAAGTCTAGCTGAAGAGGAGTTACTTGGACAGGTTGTTTGTGGTACTTACTGCAGCCACCAGTGTGGGTCGGTAATCAGTGCGGGGTAGGTTCCAGTAGGCCGTGCCTGTGCTGCTTGGTGGTGTAATGTTAAGCGCACAGTGCAAGTATGCAGGATGTAGGTGGGAGATTGTTATGTGTGGAACAAAGATGGATATGGGGGAGAGGAACAGGAGCCAAAAACATACAAACAAGCAAAAAAGTGTGCTAGGGGATCTTGCTGTTGGAGTGGAGAGATGAGAGACTATGAAATGGAGAAAAATAATAATGGGAAGAAGAAGAAAAAAGAAAAGAATGAATAAATAAAAATCAGAAAGGAAAAAGAACAGCAATGCTCCCAGGGATCCAACCGGTGCACCTGTGAGGTCTGGGGAAGTTTTTCCCAGGTGTTGCAGTACAGCCTGGCTAGAAGGCGTAGAGGTATTCAGCACCATGTATTCAGGGAACAGAAAGAGAAGGAAGGTATAGAAAGACGAAAAACTGAGTAATAATGAAAGAGAAAAAGGGAAAGAAAACAGAACAAATTAAAAAAAAAGAGAGAGAACAAGAGAAACCCCCAGATAAACAGAAAAAAAAAAAAAAAAGAAACCCACAAAGAAAGAAATACCCTCAGGGATCCCTCTAGGCGTCTGCACAAGCCAAGGGGGTAGGTCCCAAGCCGTGCAGCACCTCCTGGCCAGAACGGGCTCCCAAGTCAAGAAAAGGACAAGAAAACAAACAATTCAAAACAAACAAAAGCCGTGGCATCCCACCAGCATGGCAGCCTAGACTGGGAAGCAGTTCCACCCTTGAACGGAGCTCCACAGCCCCTCAGGATGAAGTAAAGATGGTGCACGGAGCCAGGTATCTGAGCGAAAGGAAGGGGAGGTGGTGAGAGCTAAGGAAGAAATCAAAGAAGCAGAAAAAAAGCAACACCGGCAGCCAACAAATGGCGCTCAGAGAGCCAGCCAGTGCCAGCGGGTGGAATCCAAGCAGCCAGTGCTTACCGGACAAGAGACTGTGGCCGTGGGAAGCAGAGGAGGCTGAGTGGGGGTGAAGAAGGTTGGGGGTGGGAAAGCGTATAGCGCCAATTACCAGTTGTTCTGTCTTCTGCTGGAAGTTCCGTGAAGCTGCTTTCTAATACCCCCTATTTGCTGGTCTCTGATAGAAGTGCAAGATGGTAGATCCGCACTGTGTTAGCTGATAGGGGACCTCTGCATGAATCTTTCCTCGCTCTCCGTTCTCTGTTAGTTTTCTCACTCCATTGGTGCTTGGCTGAGTTCTTTATCTCTTCATTTGATGTTTTAGGGTTTCAGGATTGCTGTTTTCTCTGTTTGGCTTAGTTTTTCAGATCTTTGCTGTGGAGGGACGCTGTGGTGCTTCTGCCTAGAGCACCATTTTGCCGGAAGTTCTCTATAGTTTCAGAAATTTTGCCAGCTGGTTGTGAAGCACAACTATTGTTTAAAATTATAAAAACATGCAATTAAATTAATTATATTTCTAAAAAAGTTTTTCTGATTATTTCTAATTATTTTACTACATTTCAATATTATATGTGTTTTTGAATTTATTTATATCTATGGTATATGTGTGGTGGAAACACTTTATAATGCTGCACATTTCTTTCCAACTCCACGCTCAGTGATGCCATGTTGCAAGCTTAAAATCAATCATGGTGCAAATTTACACAATAAAAATTGGCAAATTGTATAAATCAGGGCTTTTTTTTTTTTTTGTGAATCATTTGTTAGACATCTACCAGCACACCTTTGTGTGAGAATATGCAGGACCCAGGAGGCCATGTTAAGAATTGATCTTTATCACAGGAGAAATAAACAAGCATTTAAAAGTTGTAAGCAGGGATTGACAAGATCAAGTTTGTGTTTTAAAAAGTTCTTTGAGACTACAGAAGCAAGAGGGGGCAGGATGACTCCAACTGCTCCGTATGATAAATAATGGTTGCTTAGACTAGCATTAAATTGGAGATAAGTGAATGGATTCAAGATACATTTCAGAGCAAAAATAGAGAAGTCTTGTTCCCCAGGAACCATGGAAAGGAAAATTTTTGAGTTGCTTAAATGTGTGGTGGTGGTGCCATTCACTAAAATAGAAGAAGCAAACCAGATTAACAGGAGAAGATTATGAGTTTGATCTTGCACATGCTGAATTTGTAGGCTTTTGAGATATGCAAGTAAAAGGCTAAGCCTGGTTGCATTAGCATGAATCAGTTGCTGAAGTGCCTCAAGGGGAAGAAGCAAATTCTCTATCCTCCCTAGTTTTTGGATGCTTAAAATATTTTCATTTTGAGCTCAATCCTGCCACCACTTGTCAAAGATTCAACTTGACCACTGGACAAAACTTAGGTCTGAGTAAGAGAAGAGGTAAAAATCCTTACAAAAATAGGTCTCCTTCAATAACATATTTTTAAAATAACCTATACTTTTCCATCTTTGTATATGTAAAATAGTATATGTGTGGTGACCCTGAAAATATACCTCAGTGACCTGGCTGCAGGGAACATAATTGAGAGTTCTGTGCACTACTGAGTTCTGAAATCCAACATTTGAGTCAAGGCCATGCTTCCTATAACCTGTCCCCTGCCACTGAGTGAACACAGCTGGGATACTAAAGCAAGCCTGTTATGAGAGTTACCAGATTCTCATGATGAATGACTTTAACTCGAGGACTCCCCAGTGACCATACCAATCTTTCCTAGAACTGAACTAAGATGCTTCCACCAAATTTTTCTGTCTTCACAACCATTCTCCTTCACTTAGGGTCTGACCAGTATAATGGTCTGATGACTTTGCCAGCCTCACATTTCACTTAATAAATTTCTTAGACATTTTATTTCACCTAGGTGTCTGTTTCTTGGAGGATCTGGACTAACACAGTGCTGTGCTTCCTACATTACATTTGGTTCTGCTATTTACCTCAGTTTTATTGTGCAGACACGCTTTTATGGATATGGGAAAGTTTCTCTTATTTTTATTTTTAGCATTTATATTTTATTTTATTTTTTTATAGTTTCTATCTCCCAGCGGGAAGTTCCTCATGTCTACATAGAGGTTCTCCAATTCTGCCACTAGATCCTTTAACATATTATCAGAATTGTTTTAAAATCCTGTCTGATAGTTCCAACATCTGGGTTGTTTCTAGATCTTACTCTGATTGCTTTCTCTTTTACTCATGAGTTTTTCTTGCTTTTTCCGTGTATGTCTTGTAATTTTTGACTGAATAGTGGATATCACGTGAAGAACAGTACAGACTGTTGCAAATAGTAGTTATGTTCAGAAATGGGCTCTTCTTCTGTCTTGCATTTAATGTGGGGATTTAGTAAATGTAGTCAATATTTGAGATGATATATGTTTTGTTATTGTTATCCTTATCTTCATTGTACCATAGGCTTTAAATTCCTGTCAGTTGGTTGCTGTTGTTTTGTGTTTAATATAGTGCCTCGAGCTCCAGAGGGTCTTTTCTCAGTGTTTTTGCTCTACCCTATGCTATAGCTGAGTATCTCTGCTCCAGGAATATACTGCTGTTACTTGTTACTTGGTGTTTGTCTCGTGATGTGGCATGGGGCTGTCCCAGTCTTGGACAGACCTTGTGTACCTTCACATTAGGGGTAGGGCTTTCCTTAGATTTCTATCCCCCTACCTCTGGGCAGTCAAACTCTTGATAGATCTTGAGCAGTGAAGATTCTCTGCCCTTCCACCAGTGTAGCGAGTATCTAGTTTTTATTAGTGTAATATCCTGGGACTAAGTGAGTTTTCTGCCTTCCTTCCCCAGGGACAGACAGCTTTTCCTTCTACCCACTCTCAGAAGCAGGAAACCTTTGCCTGTATCTTGGAGTTTGTAAGGTTTCCTGCCACTTTCCCAGTGACTTAAGATTCCTGCTTTGTATGAAAGAAGGATCTAGGAAGTGGGCAGGGTTTTGTGTCTGTGCACCATCACTGGGGACACTTTCTACTCTCTTGCCCTGCTCTCAGTCTCTCACATGAGAGGCCCATGGGAAAGGCAGTGAGTGAGTGCAGAATCTAAATGGTCTAGGGCTCCCAGAGATTGTCAGCTGTCATGATAGCACATACTTATCGTTTAATAATTGATTGAAGTGTTAGCTGTTTTCTTTACTCAATTTCATGGCTATTCCCTCTTTTTACTGTGATTTGCCAATGGTGAAAAAGTTTTTGTGTCCTGTATCTCCTCAGAGGACTTGAAACTCTTTGCATTTCAGTTTGCCTGTTTGCCTTGTAGTCGTAGTTCTCTGTTGGTCTCAAGAAAAGTTATGATTTTACAATTTATCTAGATTTTTCTTACTTTTAGAGTGGGATCAATGTTGTCTTATAGCTTTCTACATCATAAGCAGAAGGGAATCTGCCTTCTTATTTTTAAAGTCAGTAATATTTATGCATCAGGATTCCACCTTAGATGAGTATAGCAGAGTAGAAGTAGAACATATACATAAACAGTATTTTATATTCTAGGAATGTCTAATCATTACATTATCAAACAATTGGTACTTTGGGTTATGGTAGCTATTCTGTAAATTTACTGAATGAAAACTTTAAGCAGCAATGCATCCCACAATTCAGTGTTAGTCAAGGCTTCATAACAGGTTAAAACTAGAAAGGAAGAAATTGCTTCTATTATATTTCACTTTGGGTCATTCTTCAACACAATTACCTTGTCCTTTTCTACCAGGTGGTTGACCAGATTGATACCCTGACCTCTGACCTACAGCTGGAGGATGAGATGACCGACAGCTCTAAAACGGACACCCTGAATAGTAGCTCAAGTGGCACAACAGCTTCCAGCATAGAGAAGATCAAATTGCAGGCCAATGCACCTCTCATTAAACCCCCAGCACACCCATCTGCTATCCTCACGGTCCTGAGAAAGCCAAACCCTCCACTGCCTCCTCCGCGGTTGACACCTGTGAAGTGTGAAGACTCCCGAAGTGTGGTGCCAACTGTCAATCCTGTAAAGACCAATGTCACCCTTCTACGAAATGGAGGCTTACCAGGTGGGCCAAACAAAATTCCAAATGGAGACATCTGCTGCATACCCAACAGTAACTTGGACAAGACTCCAGTGCGGGCTCTGATGCATAGACCTGAAAAAGACAGGTGTCCCCAAGCAGGGCCTCGGGAAAGAGTACGGTTTAATGAAAAGGTGCAGTACCATGGCTATTGTCCTGACTGTGATACCCGGTATAACATAAAAAACAGGGAGGTCCACTTAAACAGTGAACCTGTTCACCCACCAGGAAGGCTTCCTCACCAAGGCCCTCCCCTTCCTCCTCCACCCCATCCCCTTCCTTTTCCACTAGAAAATGGGGGACTGGGAATAAGCCACAGTAACAGCTTTCCCCCTGTCAGACCTGCAACTGTGCCTCCTCCCACTGCACCAAAACCACAGAAGACAATCTTGAGGAAATCAACCACTACAACAGTGTGATGTATGCCATTTAAAAAAAAAAAAAAAAAAATTCTGTTTTTTTATTTCTATATCATAAACATAAAATAATAAGTAATGAGCACTTTCTACTCAAGCAATAAAAAGCCCAAATATATTAATCCTGCATTCAACAAAGTGGCATAAAAATCACCTGGTAAGTATGCAGTACGTTGTTTATATCCTGAGTATGCGTTATTTTAAGTGTTTCATCATCAAAAATCAGAGAATAATGAAGAAATCTGAACACATTATTTTTGCAATTTACCTATGACAAACTGTGACTTACAAATTTCAAATATATTGATTTACTCTAAGAGATGGGATAAGATTCATGTTATTCATGCCTAACTCATCTATGCATTAATGCCATGTCATACTCTTAACTTTGATCTAATGCTTTTTAATAAGAAATTTTAATACTGAAGCACTATTTTATTATTTTTTCTAAAGATGTTTGCCACTAGTTTTACATGATTAAATGCTGAAGACAATACCAAAAATTATTTTCTATACTACACAATTATGATTATATGTTCCGCTATATATGTAATGCAAGATTTTGGTCTGTGGAAATATTATTAAGTCAATAAACAATAGTAAATAATGACAAAACCAAGTGTTCTTCCGAACTAAAATAAAGCAGTGATTCATTTAATCCCATGTTGATGGTCCTCAAAATGGATAAAACTCCTACAGGGTTTGGGGAAGAACACAATGAGTATATGTCAGAATTTTCTAAATTAAATACCATAATCCGTGCCGTGAATAGAAGTTATACATTTGCTAATTATATGCCTTCATTTTGGTACTTTTAACCAACTTTCGCGAACCCAACTATTTTTTTCCTTTTAATTTTTTGTTGATACTATGTGTTTTCAGTAATAGAGAGCATGCTGAAGCATTGAGTATGTCTGAATTTTTGGTAGGTAATATGGTTTTTGTTTTATGCCTCATTGCACAAATTGTACCCTCAGAGTCCAGAGGTACTTATACGTACCAAATAAAAATTTTCAGAATTCATGTTTTTCCTACCAAAAATTCAATGATTCAGCACCACCTCATACAATGCCTTGTAAAAACAGTAATTTGCAGCACATGCCTGTTTTTTTTTTTTTTTTTTTTTTCCATTTCAAACCATTATATAGGGCCCTGCCTGCTAGCAGCAGTGGGACAGTAGCTTCCCAATGAACCCCAGAGGTATAAAAAGTAAGTGGTAGCTATATATACCACTGGTCCTGAAAGGGTTTAAGGACCATTTGAACTCCTCCTACATTGCCAGACCTGTTAGACAGTCCTCCCATTTAGCATCCCTCAGAGAGACATCATAAAGAGCACACTGAGGCCATGGCATGTTTTGCATCCTGTATCAGCAAGCTCTCTGCCTTCCGGAGGGAACCCACATGTTTAGGAGAATCATAGCGGAAAATAAAGTTGCTTCTGGTTACAGGATGCTTTCAGTATTGGCCTTAAGCTGAGTCCCTCAGAATTGAAAGATTGCTATGATTCTTTGTTGTTCCACAGACGAAAGGGAGAATCCTTTCCTCCTAACATTGAATAAAAGTCGTTCTCTTCAGTCTGATTTGTCTACTTAGGTCACTTACCCACCCATGGGCCAAGTAAAGTCCCCAATTACAATGGTTTGGACTGATAGGATGTTATGCCCTCAAGCTAGAAATAAGTTTATCTTCCCTTGGGTCTTGAAGGGAGCCCTGGTGTCACAGAGCTCAGCTGCTAACCAAAAAGTCAGCAGTTTGAATCCACTTTCTAGCCGCTCCTTGGAAACCCTATGAGGCAGTTCTACTGTGTTCTGTAGGGTCACCGTGAGTCGTAATCAACTCGACGTCAACGGGTTTGGTTTGAGTGTTGATGAGGAGAGAAGCACGCTTGAACAAAATTGTTTCATTAAGTAGGAAGCAGGAGGGATGGTGGTAGCTAATCAGAATTGTTTAGTACCATTCTGAATTAGAATGAGAAATGAAGAGTAGAGGGACTCATCTTGGTGAAAATTTGTTTCGCAACTTGATAAAGAGTGCAGTGACCTTTTTGTATACTTGTCTTTTGTTCTCAAAACATTATTTTTTCCTGCTACAGACAGGTAGTCTTCAATCATTTCTTTGTTACCTTTCTCAGACTATCATAATAATTTATAATGCAGTTTTAAAACAGTTTTCTATTAAAAGATTATATTTTAGGGAGAGCAAGGAAAGAAAATAGGCTTTATTTTTTAAAGGAGCAATCAAATGAGTGAAAAATAGAGGATTCATCTTAAACGTTTACTTAGAGCATTGCTCATGGAAATAATTCAAGCAGAATAAATCTAATGTTTCAGAAAGTCACAAAGCCTAAGACCAATAGTCAAGAAAGGCTGTAGTCTAAAATTTATTAACTGTATTATCTGTATATTTAATAATTAAATAATTAATTTGTTGAATACAAAAATAATGTATACTTAAATTTGAAGTGCATCCATTTAGGTTTGGTATAAATAGTTTCATCATTGTCTAGATTTAAATTATTACTTCCTTTCCAAAGTCCATCAAGCATTAGACTGTTTAGAGAGTATAAAGTCTTAGAAAACATGCAATTTTCTCTCTTCAGTTCATCTTCTTTCCCCATCTGGTTAGTGTGATCAAATAATCACCTTATAGTTTGAGATCTTGATCCATGTTGATGTCTGGGGAGCCATGATGGATTTCGAAGTAGAGCTTTCTAGCGACCATAAATCATCCACAGAGTAGATAACTTTCTTGCAAAAAGTGCCTAGTTGGATAAGAACATTGAGCCCACATGCCTAAAAACAACCTCTGAAGTTCAAATCCATATCTCTTTCTCTAAGTACAGACAAAGCTACTCTTGAAAAGACCCCTTTTTCCTGTTTATGGCATGTATCAAAGATACAACACCTGTTTTTATTGAACACATTCACAAATAACCATTAGCTTAGAAAGCTTATTTAAAATTCAACTCAAAAATGTTATAGTTATTGACCTTACTCTCTTTATTGCAGCTCATTTATTTATAATCAGAAGTGTATGTTAGGTTACAGCAGTGTTGGGACTCTATTTTGAGTGTATTTCCTCCATATGCTATTTCATTTTTCTTCATTAATATCTGGAATATATTATACTGATTTTTTTGGCCCAACTGACAGTTTTTCAACATTTGCTTGAAATGTTGAAAACTATGTCTTTAAATATGTGTAAATGTGTAAAACATGGAAAGCAATTAATATAGAGCATCATAATATTTTCCTGGGAACTTCTAATTAAAATTTCATAAATGGCAGCATAGTTTTTATAATTAGCCAATATTTCTTTCAAAATTTAAATTCTGAAGTGCGAGCTCTATATATCATCCATTAAATCATCATAAAACATAGTATCTTTCTCTTTCCTGAAGAGTCCAAGGCAGAAATGCTTTTCTCAAATCCTTAAGGGCAGGTTGTTTTGTTTTTTATAATATGTGCTTTAGCACTTTAATTTACACATATAATGTACCATACAGCTAGCATCCATACTCTTTTGAAGGTGGTAGTCCTACAAAATGTGAAACAGTAATAGTCTGTATATGACGACATCCATTCATAGCATAATGGTAGAATATATATTTCAAAAGATATGGTAATCATTAATTAGACTAGGAAATGTTTTATCTTTTCACACACATATTGTCCCATTTTTGTGATGAGAGGTTATAGTATCTCTACTGATGAAAAGCAAAAAGAAAATAAAAATTGAGCGAAGTTCTTTGCCACCTTCCAATAGTTATAGCAATTATAGAAGGAAATAAAACTGGTATTTTTGGGGTGATGCTTAAGTTAAATATAAATATACATGCACAAAAATACATGTGATTGCAAAAAGAAAATTTCTCAGTCTTCCAATTTGGTGGTATTATATTCATACTTTCAAACCACCCCTCATTAGTGTAATAATATTCTAGGGGAAAAAATGAGTCAACTATTAGTTGAAGTGCTTTAATTAACCTAAAAAAACTTGTGTTTGAATTATGCTTGTGTCCTAATTATTTGATGAATAAAAGAATGAGACACTGTATTATATGACTTTTTTTGGGCAGATCAGTGATTGATTTTAGCATGACCAGAGAAGCAGCTACACACAGTCTCTAAAAGTATGCAAGACCTTTTGTCTACAGGTTCTAATTATAGCTCTCTTTGGATAACTTCATGAAGAAAAGCCTGAGTAGTTCTGCATGTAATTGCACTGGGAATGGTGTAATCACATCATGAATCATTGCCTCGACTGAATTCTCCTCTCCCCACCCCGCTGCCACCCCATGGCATATATGCTGTAACACAACATCAAGTCTTGTAATTGTCTGAAGATTCAGTTTCTTTCCCTTAATTTTATGTTGGTAGTACATTTGGCTGTAATGTACACTCAAATTTGTAGCAAGAGATTGCATTGTAATGTACTTTGGTAAAATACTGATGATTTCTATGTGAGGAAATGATTTATATGCAATAAAGTTCTGTAAAAAGCCATACCACATAATTAGGCAAAATGCACAGAATCTGACAATCACTAGACACTATTACAAAATTATGTGAGTTTTTCTGGGTCAATATGCAACTGTGACACTGTAATTAAGTTTTCAGACTAAACATTTTGGTGTTTTAGAATCAGTCAAGTTGTGATTCTGAAATAATGACAAATGTGATGCTACCATTACAGCACACAGCAGCGTAGAACATAAAACTGCAGTTAGCTACATCTTAGTGGAGCAGCAATTATGTAGGGTGCCATTTCATTTGATGCACTTGTATTTATCATGCTGGTCTTTTGGGATGCAGAAAAAACTGAAGTGAGGACATGAAGAAGCTTGCCAAATAACCCTGTCTTTAAAATGTAGTTAAATCAACATGGGGTGTAGAGTTGTGTGAAGGCAAAGGGAAAATAAGCAGGAAATATTGCTTTCAGTTTGTGACTTCAGGACAGATCAAAGATAGGTAGAATAATAACAGTAACTGCTATTTGAAACCTTCCCTACATCAGAGTTCTTCTCAGTCTCATATGAATGTACAAAATAGGTGTTATCATCCTGATGTATAAATGAAGAAACCCAGGATCTGAATTTCAGTATTTTGCCTGAAGTCACTCCTTTAGTAAGTGACTGCTGGCATTTTCGGTGCCAGGCTGGCTCCCCATGATTTTTCTCCTCTCAGCATCACCATTTAATTGTATTCTTCATAGCCCTGAACTTTGCAAATCTTTCCTTTATTCTGAGCAGGTATTTTGACACTTGAAAGGGGTTACCTAATGTTGTTTTGACATTCTTAGTATGTTTGATCTTTGCAGAATATGAAAGGGATTTCAGGAAATTTAGCTACTGTCTAAAATGAATGAGCTGCAGAATATTGCAAGCCTCATTTTCTCATGTACTTTACCAGCAGCTTCACTTTCCAATCTTTTCTCTAAGATCAAAAGGTATTATTTTGCATTTTTCCAAATTCTGGTTTTCTAGCACTGATGCCATTTGACCCTGTATATGTCACTATCATTTAGTGGCATTTCGTTTGTGAATTTCCTGTTTAACATTGACCCCGAGCACTACAAATAACAATACCTCCACTCTGCTAAACCTCTAAAGAAACAGAAATTGGAACTCTGTCTGATAAAAACGTTTCTCTACTTTTGTTATTAGTCTACAGATATGATTTCTCATTATTTGATAATGTGGTTGTCAATTCTCTTAACTACCAAAAAGAATTTTGATTCAGCTAAAATAAAACAATATACACCTTCTAGTGGAATAGGGATAGATGGTGACAAGACATGATATCTAACCCTTATCAAGGGCTTTACGTGAAACACTTGTCTAAGTGTTTTTCAGTATCATTGCATAATTTTTCTTCATAACAACCTTATGTCTTAAATGCTATTATTCACATTTTACAAGTAAGGAAATTATGGCAACAAAAGCCTGCTGCCCAGCATCATAGAGCCAGTAAGTGGTGAAGCCAGTCTTGTAAAGCAGGCAGTCTACCTGCACAGGCTATATTCTACACCACCATTCAGAACCACCTAGAAGTACAGTCCCTGGGTTGTGCTCATGGAATCTGTAGAGCTGAACGTCATTTCACTGCAACTTTCCTGAAGAACTTGCTGGAAGATATAAAATAAGAGAAAAATACCTGTATTTTCGTATTAGTCGAGATAGACCAGACTGCGCTGTGATGGCAAACAACTTCTGCATCTCAGGGGCATCAGAGGTGGTTACTCAAAGTCCAGTCCGGATCCAGGAGACTCTCCAGGACAGTAGAACCCCAGGCAGTCATTCAGCAATACGGGCTGCTTTGATCCCGTGGCTCCACCATCTGGTCATGAAACCTCTTCCAGGACAACGACAGAGAAAGGAGCAACTGGAGAATTCTGCAGGTCCTTTTACTACTGCAGCCCCTGAGCACTTCATTGGCCAGACTAGTCATGTGACCCTTCCTGTAGTCCCCATATTCCCAGAAAGGGAAGGAGATCCACATATGGGTGAGCAAGAGTTATTCCTACCATCTTTTCCAAAATGGTAATTTTTGGTGTGTGTATAATTTGAATATATTATAAACTTTCATATATTTCCTTCCTTTCTCTTTCCGTACTACTGATGTTCACTCAATTTAATCGCCACAAATTAGAATGCCATCTTATTTTAAACAAGGTGGAGAGAAAAGAAGTAATTCTAATGACAGCCCTGCTAAAAATGTTTAGGAATTGGCAACATTTACTAAGATGAGGGATGGATTATATTACACCCTTTAACTATCATATTTTAATTCTTCTGAGGTTACTCACCAACCCACATTTTATAGTTAAACATTTAAGATTTGCATACTAAATGTTCAAATTTCTGAATAAAGAATTTTTCAGTAAATTAGACTACAATATTAGTAATTATCCCTCTAAAGATAGATAAACCTAATTTGAATGCACACATCTACCCAGAATATTCAAAGACATTTGAATCCTCACAATAGAAGCTTAAGTCTTGAATGATGTAAATTAAAATGATGTGTATATATAATAAAATATTATCCTAGGAGGCAGTACATTAGGATAAAAACATAAATTTGAAACCAGAAGGCCTGATTTTGAGTCTCAGTTTTTCCAACTCTTAAAATGTCTGTGGTCAGATTACTTAACCAGGTTTGAGGCTTATTTTAAAATGAAAGTAATAGTGCCTCCCTTTCCCACCTAATGAGGGTGTTAAACCGTTGTCCTCCTCCCACTGTGTATTCTGGGTTAACTCAATTCTCCTATGCAATGTAAGGGACAAGGAGAGTAGTATTAACAGTTTTGTTATTACTGTTAGGTGCCATCAAGTCATTCCACTCATAGTAACCCTATGTACAACTGAATGAAATGTTGCCCAATTCTGTGCCATCCTCACACTGGTTGAGCTCCATGTTGCAGCCAGTGTGTCAATTCACCCTGTTGAGGGTCTTTCTCTTTTTCACTGACCCTCTCCTTTACCAAGTATGATGTCCTTCTCCAGGGACTGGTCCCTCTTGATAACATGTCCAAAGTACGTGAGACAGTCTCGCCATCCTTGCTTCTAAGGTGCATTCTGGCTATACATCTTCAAATATAGATTTGTTCTTTCTTCTGGCAGTCCGTGGTATATTCAATATTCTTTGCCAACATCATAGTTCAGAGGCATCAATTCTTCTTCAGTCTTACTTATTGTCTAGTTTTTGCATGCATATGAGGCAACTGAAAATATTTTGGCTTGGGTCAGGTGCACCGTAGTCCTCAAGGTGGCAACTTCACTTTTTAACACTTTAAAGAGGTCTTTTGAAGCAACACCTCTTTCCCTCGTTTGATTTCTTGACTGCTGCTTCCACGGGCATTGGTTGTGTTAATAGTAGAGGGCTGCAATCGCTCAAACCCCAAAATAAGTTTCTGTGGCATCAGGATGAAAAGCTTCAGCTTTTTTCCAGGCAGCAATGTTGAAAGGTAAAATGGGTGGGGCAACTTCAGAATCCAACAAGTCTACTGTCTTTGGAATTATTGAATAGACAGATTAACCACATTATTCCACTTCATTCTGTGCATACGTGAGAAACACCTCCCAAACTCAATAGCATCCTCTAAGATGGGGCAAACTAGACCATGTATGGCATCACAGCTAATTACTGTTTGTTATTTGTTTGTAATTGCATTATATTATTTGTATAGCATTAAAGCTCTTCTACTGAGATGACACAGAGTGGATTATGCATATAATTCATCTCAGAGTTACTCTCTGCATCGTTTATTTGCTTGCGCTCCAACTCTTCCTGTCTTATGTCTCTCTTGTGGTAGAAACTATATACATTTCCTTTGCTTTATTTTGTCTATTCCTTCATAAGGTCTTGGACCTGTATGCATCTAACTACCCCCACCTCCACCAATGCATTACACCTCCAACCACCACCACCTGATTCCCTTTTTATTCTTCATTCCTCTGAAGGTTACCATCTGTTAAAACCATTGATGTAAGTCCCAAATGATTTAACAAATGTGAAAGTACCTTACATATAGTAAAACACCAAACACATGAAAATCATTGTTATTAATTTATGGTAGTTCTTGCCAAATTATCCACATTCCTTGTTAATCCAGTGGATTGTTTGTATTTGCCTAGATTGACACAAATGATATTTTTTTCATCTCATTTGTGAAGTAATTATTTAGGTGTTTTTGTAGTAAGCATTATCAAGTAAACCTCATGAATTTTTTAGAATCTTGCCAATTCATATGTAAAAATCTCATTTTTGCTTTATTGAATTTTGTAAATTAACAAGTCAGGAAATGAACATGATAGAAATCTGAGGTGACTACAACAGAAAGCACAGTTATTACACCATTTTTATAAGTGTAGTTTAATTGTTTATGATAATACTTAATAGCATAAGAGTAAATGCATTTAGAAAATAATTTGTAAAACTAATTAAAGTAATAGCACAAGGCCTTTTGCATCTACTAAAAATGTTCAAATAAGGTGTCAAGTTTTTGTTTAAAAGAGAATGTCTATGTTTGTGTTTTAAGTATATATATATGTATATATATATTTCAGTGATTTTAAAAAAACTGATAAAGCATTAACTATTGCTTTGCTTTAATCAAAGTTTGTTTGTGATATTAAAAACAAACAAAAAACTAATTGCCCTCAAGTCGATTCTGACTCATGGCAACCCCATGTGTTTCAGAGTAGAACTTCAATCCATAGGGTTTTCAATGGCTGTTACCTTTCAGAAATAAATCACCAGGCCTTTCTTCCAAAAAGCGTCTGAGTGGATTCAAACCACCAACCTTTTGGTTAGTAGCCAAATGCTTAACTGCTTTTGCCATCCAGGGATTCCATGTTTGTGATATATCTCAATACATATTTCAGTGAGGTGTCTTTCACAGGCCCTAAGAACTAAAATTCTATGACCACAATATTGCTAATCATAGTCAAAGAATTATCACCTGGAACTATTATTTTGTACCAGTTCAAATCATCTTTAGGATAGATAAAAGCAGAATATATGGATTTATTTTACCTCTTTTAAACTCTTAATAGTTGTATCAAAGCAATATATGTATTTTCCTTGATATTTGAAATACAATAATGATGTTCCATTTTTTAATGTTTCTTTTTCTAAGTGGACTCATTATCAGTTATTAAAGGGAGAAGTAATCTTCAAAAGCACTCCTCCATATGACTTCCCAATAAATCCTGATCACCCAGGCTCCAACTTATAGCCATTAAATTATATTTAACTTCTTCATCTCCCTTGTTCCTTTTATCCAAATAATTTTAATTTTCTGGCAAGTGTTCTTTTATAATGTCATTCCCAGTGACACACTCCACAGAGAGCCTTTTTTGCCTTCACTTCTAACGATTGTATTTGCCACCTGCTTGATCATTTGACCTCTTGCCTGAGCTTCCATCCATTCTGGAGATTTCCAACAGAGAAATTTTTCATTTCGTCTCCTTCCAGAAATTTTGAAGGCTCAGGCTTATCTGCTGTTTAAAATTCTTAACTCTGGGCTTCGCAGTTCTAATAAAAACTCTTCCAAACCTACTTCTACAACCTCTCAATCTGGTGAGCCAACACTGATAAGACTGTTCCAGCCAAGTGTTGTAATTACTGACTCCCTAATGGGCCCTGCTCATTTCCTACTGCTGCACCTTTGCTTGGGCTTATGTCGGAATTTCTCTGTTGTGGTTTTGTAAGTTTTACTCTGTAGGTATCCACCATTTACCTTAATATTTTTCTTAAAAAACAAAAAACAAAACACAGTTGTAAGGTAGGTACACACATAGGAAAAAATCCATAAGACAAGTAAAAAGAAAAAAAATAGCCAACTAGCAGTTAAATAAATTTTA
Source organism: Trichechus manatus latirostris (assembly GCF_000243295.1). Taxonomy (NCBI): domain Eukaryota; kingdom Metazoa; phylum Chordata; class Mammalia; order Sirenia; family Trichechidae; genus Trichechus; species Trichechus manatus. Next base: position 204,280 of record NW_004443983.1, on the reverse strand, counting down.
AAAATGTACTTTCTCCCCTTAAATAAATGGTATTACTTAAAGATACTTATTGATCATATCTACTTTCATTGACAAGAAATCACAGGGTATTAAAGTGGATGAAACTTTCCAGTACCAGTTGCTGTCGAATCCAGGGGACCCCATGTGTGTCAGAGGAGAACTAGGATCCATAGCATTTTCAATGGCTGCTTTTTCAGAAGTAGATGATCAGGGCTTTCTTCCACAGTGCCTCTGGGTGGACTCAAACCTCCAACCTTTTGGTCAGTAGCTTCGTACATTAAATGTTTATACTACCCAGGAGTGCCAGAAGGAGCTCACAATGGTTAAATCCAGTCCTTTCACTTAATAGGTTAGAACATTGAGCTCCAAGTAGGCCAAATAAACTTGTGTGTATTTACGTTCAGAAATTTAAGTGTCCTCATTTGATATAAAACTTATATCAAATTTCTAATAATGTTTGCATAGTTATGTTCAGCATTTACATCAAATTTATTTTCTAAACTTAGTGCACTGAAACCTCATGTTGTTTTATTTCCTGTAGAGCACCTATCATGTGCACTGAATATGGGGCTTTGTTTCTATTGTGTTTGATAAAAATCACTTTGATAAATATACAGGACCCATCTAAATATATATTTACTGAATACATAGATAAACAGTCTGGTGTAAAGTGCTTTATTGATTACTATTTGCTATCCTCGAGGCCTCCATGTGTCTGTCAGTTTGTTGTACTGTGGGGGCTTGCATATTGCTGTGATGCTGGAAGCTATGCCACCGGTACTCAGATACCAGCTGGGTCACCCATAGTGGACAGGTTTCAGCTGAGCTTCCAGGCTAACACAGACTAGGAAGAAGGACCTGGCAGTCTACTTCTGAAAAAGAATTAGCCAGTGAAAACCTTATGAATAGCAGTGGAACATTGTCAGATATAGTGCCGGAAGATGAGCCCCCCCAGGTTGGAAGGTACTCAGAAGACAACTGGGGAAGAGCTGCCTCCTCAAAGTAGAGGTGACCTTAATGACATGGTTGGAGTCAAGCTTTTGGGACCTTCATTTGTTGATGTGGCATAACTCAAAATGAGAAGAAACAGCTGCAAACATCCATTAATAATAGGAAATTGGAATGTACAAAGTATGAATCTAGGAATATTGGAAATCATCAAAAATGAAATGGAACGCATGAACATCGATATCCTGGGCATTAGTGAGCTGAAATGGACTGGTTTTGGCCATTTTGAATTGGAGAATGATATGGTCTACCATGCCGGGAATGACAACTTGAAGAGGAATGGCGTTGCATTCATCATCAAAAAGAACATTTTAAGATCTATACTGAAGTACAACACTGTCAGTGATAGGATAATATCCATATGCCTACAAGGAAGACCAGTTAATAACACTACTATTCAAATTTACACACCAACCACTAAGGCCAAAGCTGAAGAAATTGAAGATTTTTACCAACTTCTTCAGTCTGAAATTGATCAAACATGCAATCAGGATGCATTGATAATTACTGGTGATTGAAATGCGAAAGTTGGAAATGAAGAAGGATCGTAGTTGGTAAACATGGCCTTGGTGATAGAAATGATGCTGGAGATTGCAGGATAGAATTTTGCAAGACCAACGACTTATTCATTGCAAATACCTTTTTTCACCAACATAAACAGCAACTGTACACATGGACCTTACCAGGTAGAATACATAGGAATCAAATAGACTACATCTGTAGAAAGAGACGATGGAAAAGCTCAATATCATCAGTCAAAACAAGGCCAGAGGCTGACTGTGGAACAGACCATCAATTGCTCATATGCAAGTTCAAGATGAAACTGAAGAAAATTAGAACAAGTCCAAGAGAGCCAAAGTATGACCTTGAGTATATCCCACCTGAATTCAGAGACCATCTCAAGAATAGATTTGACGCGTTGAACACTAATAATCAAAGACCAGACGAGTTGTGGAATGACATCAAGGACATCATACATGAAGAAAGCAAGAGGTCATTAAAAAGACAGGAAAGAAAGAAAGACCAAAATGCATGTCAGAAGAGTCTCTGAAATTTGCTCTTGAATGTCGAGTAGCTAAAGCAAAAGGAAGAAATGATGAAGTAAAAGAATTGAAAGAAGATTTGAAAGGGTGGCTCAAGAAGACAAAGTAGAGTATACTGACATGTGCAAAGAGCTGGAGACAGAAAACCAAAAGGGAAGAACACACTCTGCATTCCTCAAGCTGAACTGAAGAAAAAATTCAAGCCTCGAGTTGCAATAGTGAACAATTCTATGGGGAAAATATTACATGATGCAGGCAGCATCAAAAGAAGTTGGAAGGAATACACAGAGTCATTATACCAAAAAGAATTTGTCAATGTTCAACCATTTCAAGAGGTAGCATGTTATCAGGAACCAATGGTACTGAAGGAGGAAGTCCAAGTTGCACTGAAGGCATTGTTGAAAAACAAGGCTCCGGGAATTGACGGAATATCAAATGAGATGTTTCAACAAACAGATGCAGCGCTAGAAGTGCTCACTCATCTATGCCAAGAAATTTGGGAGACAGCTACCTGGCCAAACAACTGGAGGAGATCCATATTTATGCCTATTCCCAAGAAAGGTGATCCAACAGAATGTGGAAATTATGGAACAATATCAGTAATATCACACACAAGTAAAATTTTGCTGAAGATCATTCAAAAATGGCTGCAGCTGTATGTCTGTCAACAGGGAACTGCCAGAAATTCAGGCAGCATTCAGAAGAGGAGGTGGAACCAGGGATATCATTGCTGATTTCAGATGGATCCTGGCTGAAAGCAGAGAATATCAGAAAGATGTTTACCTGTGTTTTGTTGACTATGCAAAGGCATTTGACTGTGTGGATCATAACAAATTATGGATAACATTGCAAAGAATGGGAATTCCAGAACACTTAATTGTGTTCATGAGGAACCTGTACACAGATCAAGAGGCAGTTGTTCAGACAGAACAAGGGGATACTGCTTGGTTTAAATTCAGGAAAGGTGTCAGTTACGGTTGCATCCTTTCACTATACCTATTCAATCTGTATGCTGAGCAAATAATCCAAGAAGCTGGACTATATGAAGAAGAAAGGGGCATCAGGATTGGAGGAAGACTCATTAACAACCCGTGATATGCAGATGACACAATCTTGTCCTGGAAGAAGTACAAGCAAAATGCCCCTTAGAAGGAAGGATGGCGAGACTATGTCTTACATATTTTGGGCATGTTGTCAGGAGGGATCGGTCCCTAGAGAAGGACATCATGCTTGGTAAAGTAGAAGGTCTGAGGAAAACAGGAAAACCCTCAACAAGATAGATTGACACAGTGGCTGCAACAATGGGCTAATTATAACAACGATTGTGAGCATGGCGCAGTATGGGGCAGTGTTTTGTTCTGTGATGCATAGGGTTTCTGTGAGTCAGAATGGACTTGAGGGCACCTAGCAACAACAACAGCATTCTCCAGAAGCCCGGTGGTGCAACAGTTAAAAGCTCGGCTGCTAACTAAAAGGCAGACAGCTCAAATCCACCAGCCACTCCTTGGAAACCCTATGGGGCAGTTCTACTCTGTCCTATAGGGTCGCTATGAGTCAGAATAGACTTGATGGCAACAGTTGTGGGTTTTTTGGTATCCTTGTAACTTTCTCTATTGCTCTTATTCCTATTAATTTGAAATAAGCAGAAGACAGATTGCTACATCTTGGTGTGCTAGAAATCAGAATCTTGGCACAGAAGAAGAAATAAAAAAGGAAATTTGAGATAATAATGTAAAGTACTGTAGCACACTGAAAATGCTCATCAAAAAGAAGGAAGCAAATGAAAAAAAAATTAAAAAAAAGAAATAAGCAATTAAAACCATGTAGTTAAAAACTGACCTGAACACTATAGAGTAAGATGAAGTTTATTCCCTTAATACCACTTAATTTAAGATTATAACATGCCACCCTTTTACTTGTTTTATCTTTTTTAAATTGGAAGAACACTCTAAGGGGATAGGGGAGCCACTTTTTCCTCTCAGGGATGTATATAACTGATAAGAGGGGTTTCTAAGAGACAGGTCTGCCATAGAAATGTTCCCATGAGGATGAGGCTTTTAGTTAGGTTTATAATTAGTCATTCCATCGCATGCATTTAAGATGCATCACACCCTCAGCTGTATCCAAATCACTATGGTGACATAAATGAGAATGAGTACTCCCTGCTGACAAGGACCCAGTGTCAGACTCAGAGATAAAAATACAAGAGGCAAATACAATTTCCAACTGGAAACTGTACAGATTGCTATCTCCTCAAACTGCCATTAGCCTGTCTCCACTTACTGAAATGAACACATGAAGTAATAATGTAAAGTTGAGCATACCAACAATCATGAAGGTGGTGCAGGACCAGACAACGTTTCCTTCTATTGTACATGGGGTCACCATGGGTCAGAGCTGACTCAATGGCAACTACCAACAACAACAATCTCCCAGTAACTTACATAGAGTCTCTCATTGAGAAATTTATAATAAGTTTTGCATGGTTATGTTCAGCATTTACATCAAATTTATTTTCTGAACTTAGTGCACCGAAAGCTCTTGTTTCATTTTCTGTAGCGCGTCTATCATGTGCACTGAATATGGGGCTTTATTACTATTGTGTTTGATAAAATCACTTTGATAAATATGTAGGACCCATCTCAATACGTATTTGTTGACTGAATACATAGATAAACAATCAAGTGTAAAGTGCTTTATTGGTTATTGTTTGCCACTCTTGTAGCTTTTTTCTATTGCTCTTATTTAATGTATTGTTCCTTGCAGTGTTTGGGAAGATTTGTGTGGATTTGAAAGAACTATTTTTATGTACGTGGTTCAGTGTGTGTGCTTCCTTATTGATGGTTAAAAAGTGTGACATTTACTTAGCTTACGGTTGAAAAGGTTAGTCCTCATAAATTTCCTAATCTATGAAAAAAGGGAAGATACTGTAGAGTTCTTGTAACATAAGGCTGTTAAAAATAGCTGCCGATTACTTGGTATACACTAATCTCTTAAAGAAGAGGGGAATGGAACTAGATTAGGTGGTATGGTGTATCTTCAAGGTATTTTAAGAGCTTTTTTATAATAAGTTATATGCTGGCGATGCAGCTGGGCTTATGAAGGCAAACACAGAATTTGATTTTTTTTTTTAACTGTCAGAATTGAAATACCCAATCTAATATAAGATGCCATTTTCTGAAAAGAACACAGGCTCTTATACTCCTTTCTGAACTCTCTAGGAAACTGTTTCTTAAAGAAGGGGGAGGGGAAATGAAAGCCCTTGAAGGTGTTGGAGAAGGATAAAAGATAGTTCCAGGTTCTGAGCAGATAGCACTGGGGAAAGCAGAATTCACGTTCAATTTTGGATTTGGGGAATGAGCAGTGATGGAGGGCAAGTGTTGGAAATTGACTCCATTGGCTTCAGGTCCTCTTCTTTTCCCTCATTTTCAGGCCTAGAGATGTGTTACAAACCTGAAAGAGTGCAGACTTCCTATAAACATTTGATGCTACTTGCACCAGAGAGAACATGATTTTATTTTCCAGATGAAGAGAGGAGCAAATCTGAGAATATAACGTTCTAAAACTTCTTACCATTTTATGGTGTGGAAATCAAGAGACCCACTCAGGTGTCTTTTAGATCTCATGAGCCTTGTTTCTTTGCATTCCTATATCTACCAATGTGGATCTCAATTAGAATCACTTGGAAGGTTTAAACCCTAGGCTCCAACATGGACCAGTTAAATCAGAATCCCTTTTGTGTTAAGCCCAGACATCAGTTTGTTTTAAAATTACCCAGTTGATTCTAGTACATGGGGAGGATTGAGAACTTCTCAATGGTATATAGAGAAACGCACATCTGACATGAATTATTTCATCTAATTTCAATAGCATAAAGTCCATATTGGTAGAATACTTACGCCTGTCTTTCACCATATGTACCAGAGGCAAGAATGTCCTTAGAAATCTATATTTTAAAAAGTTTACATGGAGCATTACAATTTTATTTAATGCAAGATAAAAAAAAAGTAATTAATTCCTGAGCTAGAGATCTATGTAAGATAAATTGCACGTGGAGAATACATGATTTCTAAGTATTACCTTACCACTCTATGATTTTGTGATTTATTGACTCAATGTCTATTCCAAAAAGTGAAAAGTAAAATTGGATTTTAAATTGTGACAAGGACCAAAATTTGAATTGTGTATATTCTAAGAATATTGCTAGGTGTTAGTAATGTGCTTAGATGTCAATAATTCTAAATAGATTTAGAAATATAGAATGAAAATTCATTAATGGGCAACTTTTATTTAGCTTTCCTGATAGAATATTTATGCTAACGTATCAAATATTATAGTCTGATATTGTCAAAAATCTTATGTTCCTTGCGGCCTCTCTACAATTCTATTTTCTATAACTCGTGTTGATTAATTATTATAAACTTGCATATACCTTGGTATTTTCCACATGTGCTTTAAGCAAAATTTTAAGTGTCTTTCTATTTAATTTTTATGCTAAGGAAGTAGATTTTAATTTTCAGTTTTTTAAAAAAAATTATTCTTCGTAGCAACTTCCAAGTTATATTTCCTATTAATTATTTTCATTCTTTATAATTGGCTTATATTTTCCACACTAGCTTCAACGACTTCAATTTTTTTTACTCTTTTTTTTTTTATGCACTTTGGCTAAGGAAGTAAAAGTCATTTTTTGACATTTAGGCCATAAGCTAACAATAAAGACATCATACTCATTAATGTATTCAAATTTTATATTAAATATTAAGGATAAGAACAATTATAGAAATATCACATTGGTCTTCTCTGACCATCAGATAATTATTCTTAGAAATTAATATTGCCAGTTAATAAAATCAAAGTAGAGCCTGGCACGGGATGATGTGGATAGAAATAAATTGTAAAACATCTCAACCTAAAAAAAAAAAAAAAAATCAAATATTCAACAGAAAAGATGCTGGTGAGTCAATAGTTGGTTATTGAATAAAGAGAAGGCCCTTTTGAAAAACCACCTATAATCAAATGTTCACATTGTATTTTTCATCATTCTTCTTTCACGATTATGAAGCAAAGGTCAGAGAAATGCAATCTATTTAAAAGGTCAGAGAAATGCAATCTAATTAAAATGGGTATAAAAACCACTCCAAGTGATCTTTAGGAGCGATCCCAGTAAAGACAAACAAGAGAAGAGATCACTTTCATATTCATGAAAATCAAGCTGACAGCAATTTGCTGTTTTCTTACTCAGAGAGAGACTTGAGAAAAGGGTTCCTTTAATTCTGGAGCACATTTGCACTAAAATGGACTTTGAGATTTTGCGTTTGAGATTTGCTGAACATGTCATCCCCGTGAGTCCTGATGTGATGGAAGTCAAAAATTCTTGCTTCAGGATTTTATCAGTTCCTAAAGAGGAAATTTGGAGTTTTCCCTCGCTGCTTGGAGTCTGGTGCTGAGGACAGTGCATCTGAGCTAGAAACCTTACATGTCCTCTGACCAGTACGCAGCTGGCAATACCCCATCACTGTTATTGGTGCTAATGTGCGGCCATTCAAGCAGGCTGGGCAGATGCCGGAAATAGAACTTGCTGTTAGATTCTTTGAGTCTGTTCTTCCATAAAAACATGGGATTTTTTGAAAGCTGTTTAACTGCTGCATCATACTACTCTACCTGATCTTTGAAAAGAAGCATTTGGGATTTTCAGGGAGCTCTGTTCAGAGAATTGTGTGGCTTGAGAGAGAAGATTGGAGAAAAAGTAACATTTACTGAGAAACCATTATTGGCAATGTTGGGTATTTTACACGTGCTATTTTATTTAATTCTTACAACAACCCTTGAAGAAGATGATTTTCCTTCTTGTTACTTACTAAGAGACTGAGGCTTATTAGAGAGGTGAAGTTTATTTGCCCAAAGTCTGCCGACTATTAAATAACAGAGTTGGGGCTTGACCATGATTCTGATCTGCTCCAAAGCCTGTGGCTTTCTCAATGCACTTCAGTTACATAAAAAATGTGCAGATGAGGAAGTGGCATCACATGATGCACTAAAATCCCAGGAGAGAGGATGATGCTGGCCCATGTAGGAGAGATTGTCAGAGTGGGCTCTTAAATATTTTCCTAAAGCTCTCCTAGAGCCTGTGGGAAAAGGATTACTGCTAAAGAAGTTTTGTTTATTCAAAACCCTTGTATACTACATGTTCTATTGTTTAAAACAATCTAAATATTTTACTGCCTTTAAAGCAAATGCAATTTAGGGCAAGAAGAGTCATCTAATCAGCTTGCCTGCCTGCTATGCACCTTATTTCTAATAAAGACTTCTCACAGGCTGCAAATGATTCTCTTAGAATATTTGTGAAACAGCTTTGGGAAGTTTCCATTTTTGCTTTTACATAAAAATTGTTTATAGAACTCATGAGTTAAGACACTAATTTTGATGAGGAGAAGAAGAAAAATTAATAACTCTTCAACTATTAAAAAGGGGAGTTCCTTTCATTACAGCATTAAGAGAAACAAGGTACTAAAAAGTTGTCAGGGACTCTGGAGGAAAAGGGTCAATTCAGTTGCACATGAGAATCAGGTTTGGCAGCTAGGAAAGCATGCCTAGGCTCAGATCCATGGGCGGGCTATAAACTGATGGCCCAGTGACACTGAAGTCTTCTTCTTCCCTATTGCTTATGTTACTGCAATTGCGCAGATTGGAGCTGCCTGCCTTAATAGCCAATTCTGAGACAGGAGTGAGGTAAGCAGCAAGAGTTTTATTGTATATCAATATATAAGAGACAGGGAAGAATGGATTCCTCCAAAAAAAAAAAAAAAAAAAACCTGTCTCTCCAAACTGAAGGCCGGCTGGAGGTTTTATAGGGACAGGATCATGAGTCTTAAGAATCTGTGAAATGTTAGTTCCTCCTTGAGGTGGTTATGGTGATCACATGGTGGTCACATCCCAGAAGAGTTGACCTTTTTACTGGCTTTCCTGAAGGTTGCCTGACGCCATCTTGGTTTCTGGTCACAAGACAGGCGCTTTGTTCGGTTTTTCATTCCTAGATTGTTATCACTTGTTTTTCACCCTCCAGGGAGGAACATTGGTTAATCTTAAACCTTTTTATAAAGACTGGAACAGGAAGTAAAAGAAAGAGCATGAGACAATGCAGGGATTAGCAGTGGGGGAGTAGTAATAGTGAGCTGGACCTAAGTAGCCTCTTCCATTTGTTGTTCAGTTTGAAGCTTCTAAGGAAGGAAAATATATTTCTCTGCACAGAATCAGCATCCATTTTAATATTTAACATTTTTCACTTTAGTAAGATTAGCCTGATTTTTAACTTATCAAATGATAAATGTCTATTTTTTCAGGTTTTCTAGTGAAGCAAAGGCATCCTCACTCTCCAGTTAAATCTCCTTGAATTCAGGTGCTACCTTCACCTTTCCCAGTCCGGAAAAGTCGTGAAAGCAGTCAATGTCATTCACTATTCCTTGCTTTTAATTTTAGGATGTATGAAAGACAAAAAGCTCTTCTTCTCTTTAAATAATGAATTTATCAAATACTTAGAAAGTTCCAGTCAAGTGCTTTAGTCATGACTATCAGCTATTTGTCTCAGCTTTTCAACAGAATAGTGATTACTTGCCTTTTTTCTTTCAAAAGGGTCATTCTCTTTTATAATAGCAGTAATGACCTCCTGGTTACATTTTCATTGTCAGGAAATGATTTCCTTAGGACACCTTGCATGAAATTATCTCAGAATGTCTTCACTTGAATATGACAGTGTTCTGGTAAACTTCAGACAGGAAAAGTTTAAAATGCTGTTATTATTGTTGAGGAAATAAAAAATATAAAGGAGACACTGTTGTGATTTTATGAGGTATATTATCAGGTACTATAATCACTAGGAGAAAGATTATTTTGATTACATTAATCATGTCTATTTCAGAACCAAACCTTAGAGCCAAAAGGAGGCTAGAATTAAACTAAATGCACATGCACAGCTATAATTTTCTGAGGGTTCCATAAAATAGAAAGGAGAATTAAAGAAGGTGCACGGGCATTATCAAACAAGTTTAGTTTAAATTATTGGTTATAATGGTATCCCCAGGCCATTCTTGACTGATCAACTGCAAATGATGTCAACACTTGTAGTAAGATTTTGCAGGAAGAATATTATCATTACCTGTTCAAATTATCTTTTACATCTATTTTTACTCTTTGGCATATTCCTTTTAAAATTATTATAGTTGCATGTAGTTATATAAAACAGTCTCTTTTTGGAAAACATATACTAAAAGAAACAATTTTTATTAACATGAAAATTCCAAATAAAAGTCTTTGATCTTAGCGTAATGTTTCAAAACCAGGACAATGGGCAGATTTAAACTGCATTAGTTGTGATGATGGTTTGTTTTCAGACTAACAGTGATCTGTTAAAAGTTGATATATTTAAAGGTTTTGCACTTATAAATTGTTTTCTTCTTCTCTAAACAACTACCAGTTTGAATATATCACAGCTATCTTGAAAATAAGGATACTGTTTCTCCCATGATCGTGGAGTCTGAATTATAGGTCCCTTTAGAAACAGTGAGGAGCCGTGGTTGCTCAGTGGTTAAAGCACTCAGCTGCTAACCAAAAGATCAGTGGTTTGAACCCACCAGCAGCTCCATAGGAGAGAGATGTGGCAGTCTGCTTTCCTAAAGATTTACAGCCTTGGAAAACCTATGGGGCAGTTCTCCGTCCTGTAGGGTTGCATGAGTAAGAATTGACTCAGTGGCAATGGGTTTGGTTTGAGTTTCTAGACACAGTCCAGCAAATAATGAAGTCTTTCCAGTGAAGTTCTTTAGGGTGTGTTTTGAAAGGAAGCCTTGCAATTTACATTCCCTGGTACAGCTTTATTCTTTTAGGTGATTCCCCCAAATCGACTACAGAATTTCTGTCTTCATAAAGAACAAATTTTTCTAAAGTAAAAAGATAAAAACTTGATGACTTGTACAGGGAGTGGGACACTGGGTTACCACATACTCCTCAGTTTAATCCTCACTAGCCTGTCAACCCCAAATTCCAGGTAGTTTTGGTATATCCTGGGAAAGCTGGAGCTACAGGAAATCTCAAAGGTGAGAATTCCTGCTACCAAAGCTATTTTTGAGCAAGACCCAGTATTATGTGACCCTAGAGTGCATTGAGACAGATGTTTTAGAATTTTGAGTTATTTGGATCAAAATCCTCACTGAAGGTGAAGAACTGAGATGCTGAGAAATGTAGGGAATTTTCCCTAAGTTCTGCAGACATCCTGTGACTCCAGGAATCCAGGACTCACCTTCTAGCAACTATTCCACTATAGCTGCTTTTTCCTATTATTCCAAAGGAGGAAAAGTAAGTCACATATGCAGTTTGGTGTAAATTATAGGAAATTATAGAAGTGATTGGAATGCACTCACTGCTGACTCGATGCAAAGAGTGGGCAAGTCCAGTTCCTTTTTTCATTTCCCAGCCTGTTTCCAGGTGACTGAATGGGGAGTCAAAAACTCAGTTTCAATTAACAGATTAAGGGTTTAAAAGAAGTTATCTGCTTGTATAATAGGAACAACATAGGAAGTGGTGAGTATGGTTCACTCTCTTGGACCATAGACACTCTAACCTTCAGAGACCCCTCCCACTAACAACCAAACCCCAAACCAAACCTGTTGCCGTGGAGTAGATTCCAACTCATATCAACCCCATGTGTTACATGGGTTTCCTTGGCTGTAGTCTTTATGGAAGCAGACCTCCAGGTCTTTCTTCTGTCATGCTGGATGAGTTTGAACCTGCCAACCTCTAGGTTAGCAGCCAATCACAAACCATTCGTGCCAGCAGGGACCTTCCTACATGATATTACGAGCTTTAAAATACTCCTACACCCAACATGAAACAATCTGTTTATAGTTAAAAATTTAAATGGAATCTTAGAATTTGTTTTTGAAATTATTTGACTACAATGAATGGGTTTGATTGACAATTGACTGTAATGTATTTATACTCCTGTATAGTTCCTTATCATATATTCATAGGGCTTCCAAGTCAATTCCAACATCCCAAAGTCATTAAAATTAAAAGTATTTAAAAATACACAGCCAGCTATCTGATAAGTCCTAGACTACCATACCCATAGTATTTCACCCACCAACATTATTCTCTGCCCACCATGAGTACGATGTCTTCATAGCACTTTTTACTGCCTACAGTTATTTTATTTATTTGTTAACTTGTTTTTATCCATTTCTTCCCACTGGAATACAGACTCACTGGAGAGCAGGAATCTTTTCTGTCTCTCTCATTGTCTAGTATTCAAGTATTAGTTGAATGAAGAATGAATAAATGAATGAAAACAAAAGAAAATCTCTAAATTACTGTTTGTTATGGGTTTAGGATATCCAATTAATACCACCCCTCTTCTCTGTCTATGTTAGGAACCACTTGAGATTCATACAAAAGTTCAGACAGATCAATATCAATATGTCAGCTTTATTACTGCATAGTCCTGCAGATACGTCTGTCTTGAATTGGGCAGACTTAGCCACTAAATGTGAAGCTGTGCTGGAGCAAAGCCTACTTCTGCTACAGGTGCAAGTCTTACAATGCACAGGAGGCAGGCAGATCAGCAAAGAGAAGTGGGCTGAGACACACATGCTCATTCCTTCTCCCAAATTCACCAATTAGATAACTCATGATTCTCTCACAGGGGTCAGGAAAGGGTTGGCAGAGAAAAGCCAGGAATGCTACTGTCGGGAAGTTCCTCCCCTGGAGGTTTGAGGCCAAAGGATAAAGGATTTCCAGTCCCATTCCCCCACACGAAAGCTTCTGTGCTCAGAGTTATCAGCCCTCATTTAACCATACGTGCATTATTTTCTTCTTGTTGATGAATTTCTGACTCTATGATGATGCTCTGTAAATCATTCATGGTTGGTCTATTTTCAGACTCTCAAAACTATATTCTTATAACCTAGTTACATAAATGCAGTATACTGTACCTAAGATCCATGTGTACTCCATGCTTTTAACTTTTCTTTCATGGACTAGGATTGTCCTGACCAATCTAGAAATGCTTTTCTGTACACAAGAGAATTAGTTTTTTTCTAATATAAAAAAGTAATATTAAATATTACATGACTCAGCATTATTTTCATGACCTTCGTAGTTCTTCATTTGAAAAAATGGTAAAATCAATAATATATAAATGTCAAAATAGAAATTCAAAAGCTTGGAATACCTTTGAAGTTTTGACCTTAAAACTCATATAATTAAACTCTTCATATGAAGAATCTGAGGCCAAATGGGATCAAGTGGCTTGCCCAAGTTTCAAAGCTCCCTATATATAGGAGGTGGGGCCAAGAGGCAGAGTAGTCAGATGCTTCAGTGGTCCCTCTTACAACAAAGAGCCCTGAAAAAAACAAATGAATCGATTATATATGACAATCTAGGAGCCCTGAATATCAAAGGCAAAGATGAAGAATTGGACTGAGCAGCAGGGGGAGGGAGAGATAGTTCAGAAGCAGACAGACAGGAGTAGCCAGACCTGACCTGGTGGGAACTGGCACACCCAGTGAGCCAGATCAGCTGGTGTGCGCAGTGAGGTGGGCAGTGGCATTCAGGACAAGTTTTCCACATCAGGAGAGACTGAGCGGCAGAGAATCTACTCAAGCCTCCAGAACCAGTGAAAAGAAGCTCTCCCTCAACAAAAGATAAGTACATGCATCTAACCTACTGTGTGGATCAAAAAACACCCCATTTGGGAAGAACCTCTGTCCCATTTACCTGCTCCCTCCCCACATTTCACTGGATCCAGGGCTGGCTTCAGCAATTGCCATGTCTCCTGGGCCAGAAGTAGGACCTTTACACACCCTGAGCCATTCTCCTGGCTTTGGAGAGGGAACAAATTAACAAATGGGAAAAAATAATCTACCAGCTACCCTAAGCCAAGAACTCGGGGCAGGCACAGCTCCCTAGGCACAGGCATAAAGGGTCCATGGACTTTGAATGCCTTTCACCCCTGAATAGACCTGTGTGGGCCCATTTCAAAAGCATAGGCCCTCATTAGCACAGTACAACAGGGTATATACCTGAAGCCTAACTTCAACTGTATGAGCTATATGGTGGAGTGGCAGGTTTGTGTCATTTGACACTGCTCTGCCTATTAAGAAGAGTCCTCACCTACCCACATTAGGAGACTGAGGACTGGTGGCTCAACCCACATCATCTAGCCACTTGTGACAGAGGTCTAAGAATGGTGCCTCCCAGTCCTTATAGCCAACAGCATTGGGTGCCCATAGTCTGGCTGCAAAAGACACTCACCTATGCATTCTAGGGAATAGGGACACACTTTCCTCCCAGATGGGCAACTGTCAGCCCCCTGCCTTGCTCAATGCATGACCCCATACTGCAGCCAGATATCTGTGCTTACTCCAATCACCCCTGCCCATCTAAGACTGTAGGTGAAAGCCTGCACCACACACTTGGTGACTGACTACTTGGACACCTGAGATGAATCCACACAAGAACAGTAGATGGACTGCTGGATCACATACCTAGTAACAGATCTAACCACCTGCCGACAGAACGTTAGAGCTTCAAAGGTGCCAATAATCAAACTAGCTCACTTGAGCAGCCTATTTGGGCATCAAAACAAAACAAGAAGCTAGGACACAGTAAGCAAACATAAAATGAATAAATATAATAACTTATTGATGGCCTGGAGACAACACAATATCAAATCACATAAAGAGGTACCCTATGATGGCTTCAGGAAGCTCCCAAACCAAAGAATCAAGAAATCTTCTGGAGGAAGAGAACTTCTTGGAATTACCAGAGGTAGAATACAAAAGATTAATATACAGAACTCTTCAAGATATCAGGAAGGAGATGATGCAAAATGCAGAACAAGCCAAGGAACACACAAACAAAGCAATAGAAGATCTTAGGAAGATTATAGAAGAGTACAATAACAAATTTAACAGGCTGTAAGAATCCATAGAGAGATAGCAAACAGAAATCCAGAATATTAACAATAAAATTTCAGAATTAGACAACTCAATAGAAAGTCATAGGAGCAGAAGTGAGGCAATGGAAGTCAGAATTAGTGAGATTGAAGATAAAGCACTTGACACCAATTTATTTGAGGAAAAATTAGACAAAAGAATTTAAAAAAAATGAAAAAACTTGAGAATTATGTGGGACTTTATCAAGAGGAATAACCTACAAGTGACTGAAGTACCAGAATGGGGGGTGGGTGGGGACAGAAAATACAGAGAGAATTGTTGACGATTTCTTGGTAGAAAACTTCCCTGATATTGTAAATGATGAGAAGATATCTATCCAAGATGCGTATCAAACCCCACACAAGGTAGATCCCAAAAGAAAGTCACCAAGACATATTATTATCAAACTTACCAAAACCAAAGATAAAGAGAGAATTTTAAGAGTGGCTAGGGATAAATGAAAAGTCACCTACAAAGGAGAGTAAAAAACCTAAACTCAGACTGCTCAGCAGAAACCACGCGGGCAAGAAGGCAATGGGATGACATATATAAAGCCTTAAAGGAAAAAAAAATTGTGAGCCAAGAATTATATATCCAGCAAAACTTTTTCTCAAAGATGAGGGCGAATTAGGGCATTTCCAGATAAACAGAAGTTTAGGGAATTTGCAAAAACCAAACCAAAATTACAAGAAATACTAAAAGGAGTCCTCCAGTTAGAAAATCAATAACATCAAATAACAACCCAAGACTAGAACACAGGACAGAGCAACCAGATATAAATCCAGATAGGGAAATCACAAAAATAAATCAAAGCTAAAATGCTGAAAATAGGGAAATAGAGCTGTCAATATGTAAAAGATGACAACATTACAACAAAAAAGAGGGACTAAAAAAATGTAGTCATAGATCTTTCATATGGAGAGGAAATCAGGGTGATACAAGGAAATAGAAGAGTGGTTTAAACTTGGAAAAATAGAGATAAATATTAGGGTAACCACAAAGGAAGCTATCAATCCTACACAATAGAATAAAAAACAAGAAAACCATAGACTCAGCCAATACAAAATCAATGACAATGAAAAAGATGAAAAGAAAATACATAAAGAAAAACTACTCAGCACAGAAAGTTAAGTGGAACAAAGAAACTGTCAACAACACACAAAAAAAGACATCAAAATGACAGCACGAAACTCATACCTATCAATAATTATGTTGAATGTAAATGCACTAAATGCACCAATAGACAGAGAATAGCAGAATGGATAAAAAAAAATACAATCCATCTATATGCTGCCTACAAGAGACACACCTTAAAGACACAAACTAAAACCCAAAGGATGGAAAAAAAAATATATCAAGCAAACAACAATCAAAAAAGAGCAGGAGTGGTGATATTAATTTCTGACAAGAATGCTCCTTAGAAGCAAAGATAGCAGGACTTTGTCTCACATACTTTGAACACATTATTAGGAGGACCAGTCGCTGGAAAAAGACATCATGCTTGGTAAAGTAGAGGGTCAGTGAAAAAGAGGAAGACCCTCAATGAGATGGATTGATACAGTGGCTGCCACAATGGGCTCAAACACTTTTTCAAAAACTACTGGGTTATAAAAGAAATTAAGGACAGAATAAATAAATTCACAGAAGCAAATGAGAATGGAAACATTCTACCAGAACTTTTGGGACACAGCAAAAGCAGTGCTCAGAAGTCAACTTATAGCAATAAATGCACACATCCAAAAAGAAGACAGGGCCAAAATCAAAACATTAACCCTACAACTCGAACAAAAAGAAACAGAGGGGCAAAAGAAGCCCTCAGACACCAGAAGAAAGCAAATAATAAAAATTAGAACAGAATTAAATGAAATAGAGAACAGAAAAACAATTGAAAGAGTTAACAAGACCGAAAGCTGGTTCTTTGAAAAGATCAACAAAATCAATAAACCATTGGCCAAACTGACAGAAGAAGAACAGAAGAGGAAGCAAATAACCTGAATAAGAAATCAGATGGGCGATATAACAACAGACCCAACTGAAATTAAAAGAATCGTAACAGAATACTATGGAAGATTGTACTCTAACGAATTTGAAAACCTAGAGGAAATGGGCAAATTTTTAGAAATATACTACCTACCCAAACTAACACAACCAGAAGTAGAACAACTAAATAAACTTACAAGGAAAGAGACTGAAAAGGTAATTTAAGAACTCCTAATAAAAAAAAAGCCCTGGCCCTGATGGTTTCACTGAAGAATTCCACCAAACTTTCAGAGAAGAGTTAACACCACTACTACTGAAGGTATTTCAGAGCATAGAAAAGGATGGAATACTCCCAAACTCATGCTATGAAGCCAGCATAACTCTGATACCAAAACCAGGTAAAGACACCACAAAAAAAGAAAATTACAGATCAATATCTCTCATGAACGTTGATGCAAAAATCCTCAACAAAATTTTAGCCAACAGAATTCAGCAACATATCAAGAAAATAATTCACATGACTAAGTGGGATTCATACCAGGTATGCAGGGATGGTTCAACATTAGAAAAACAATCAATGTAATCTATCACATAAATAAAACAAAAGACAAGAACCACATGATCTTATCAATTGATGCAGAAAAGGCATTTGACAAAGTCCAACACCCATTCATGATAAAAACTCTTAGCAAAATAAGAATAGAAGGGAAATTCCTCAACATAATAAAAGGGATTTATACAAAGCCAACAGCCAACATCATCCTAAATGGAGAGAGTCTGAAAGCATTCCCCTTGTGAACAGAAACCAGACAAGGATGCCCTTTATCCACCACTCTTATTCAACATTGTACTGGAGGTCCTAGCCAGAGCAATTAGACAAGAACCCAAAAGAGACCTACATCAGTGGAAAACATACCTTGCTTATGGATTGGAAGACTCAACATTGTGAAAATGTCTATTCTGCCCAAAGCGATCTACAGATACAGTGCAATCCCAAACCAAATTCCAATGGCATTTTTTAATGAGATGGAGAAACAAATCACCAACTTCATATGGAAAAGGAAGAGGCCCCAAATAAATAAAGCATTACTCAAGAAGAAGAACAAAGTGGAAGGCCTTACACTACCTGATTTTAGAACCTATAATACTGCCACGGTAGTCAAAATAGCCTGGTACTGGTACAACAACAGATACGTAGATCAATGGAACAGAATTGAGAATCCAGACGTAAATTCATCTACCTACGAGCAACTGATATTTGACAAAGACCCAAAGTCCATTAATTGAGGAAAAGACAGTCTGTTTAACAAATGGTGCTGGTATAACTGGATATCCATCTGCAAAAAATTGAAACAAGTCCCATACCTCACACCATGCACAAAAACTCTCTCAAAATGGATCAAAGACCTAAATATAAAATCTAAAATGATAAAGATCATGGAAGAAAAAATAGGGACAACACTAGGAGCCCTAATACATGGCATAAACACAATACAAACCACAAGTAACAATGCACAAACACCAGCAGAGAAAGTAGAAAACTGGGAGCTCTTAAGAATCAAACACTTAAGCTCATCAAAAGACTTCATCAAAAGACTACAAAGACAACCTACAGACTGGGAAAAAAATTTTGGCTACGACAAATCTGATCAACATCTAATCTCTAAAATATACAAGATACTGCAAAACCTCAACAACAAAAAGACAAATAAACCAGTTAAAAAATGGGCAAAGGATATGAACAGGCACTTCACCAAAGAAAACATTCAGGCAGCTAACAAATACATGAGGAAATGCTCATGATCGTTAGTCATTAGAGAAATGCAAATCAAAACTACAATGAGATACCATCTCACCCCAACAAGGCTAGCATTAATTC
The DNA here is from genome assembly GCF_000243295.1 of Trichechus manatus latirostris. Taxonomy (NCBI): domain Eukaryota; kingdom Metazoa; phylum Chordata; class Mammalia; order Sirenia; family Trichechidae; genus Trichechus; species Trichechus manatus. The sequence continues at coordinate 185,387 of NW_004443983.1, read as the reverse complement.
AAAAAACACAAAACAATGTTGGAGAGGTTGTGGAGAGACTGAAACACTTATACACTGCTGATGGGAATGTAAAATGGTACAACCACTTTGGAAATCAATTTGTCACTTCCTTAAAAATCTAGAAACAGAGATACCCTACGATCCAGCAATCCCACTCCTTGGAATATATCCTAGAGAAATAAGAGACATCACACGAATAGATATATGCATACCCATGTTCATTACAGCACTATTCACAATAGCAAAAAGATCAAACAACCTAGGTGCCCATCAACAGATGAATGGATAAGTAAATTATCATCTATTCACACAGTGGAACACTATAAAGAACAATGATCAATCTGTGAAACATCTCATAACATGGATGAATCTGGAAGGCATTATGGTGAGTGAAATTAGTCAGTCGCAAAAGGACAAATATTGTATGAGACCACTATTATAAGAACTCAAGAAAAGGTTTAAACACAGAAGAAAACATTCTTTGATGGTTATGAGGGTGGGGAGGGAGGGAGAGGAGTATTCACTAACTAGATAGTAGGTAAGAGTTATCTTAGCTGAAGGGAAGGACAACACACGATACAGGGGATGTCAGCACAACTGGACTAAACCAAAAGCTAAGAAGTTTTCTGAATACAGCCAAACACTTGGAGGGACAGAGTAGCAGGAGTGGGGGTTTGGGGCCCATGGTTTCAGGCGACATCTAGGTCAATTGGTGTAACAAAGTTTATTAAGAAAAGGTTCTGCATCTCACTCTGGTGAGTGGTATCTTGGGTCTTAAAAGCTTGCAAGCGGCCATCTAAGATGCATCAATTGGTCCCAACCACTTTGAGTAACGGAGAATGAAGAACACCAAAGACACAAGGAAAGTATTAGCCCGAGAGACCAAAAGGGCCACGTAAACCAGAGACTCCATCAGCCTGAGACCAGAAGAACTAGATAGTGCCTGGCTACCACCAATGACCGTCCTGACAGGGAACACAACAGAGAATCCCTGACGGAGCAGGAGAAAAGTAGAGTGCAGAACTTAAATTCTAGTAAAAAGTCCAGATTTAATGGTCTGACTGAGACTGGAGGGACCTCGGAAGACGTGGCCCCCAAACTCTCTGTTAGCCCAGAGCTGAAACCATTCCTGAAGTGAAATGTTCAGACAATGATTAAACTGAAGTATAAGACATAAAATGACACTTGTGAAGAGTGTGCTTCTTAGTTCAAGTAGATACATGAGACTAAATGGGCAGCTCCTGTCCGGATGCTAGATGAGAAGGCAGAAAGGGACAGGAGCTGGTTAAGTGGACATGGGAAGTCTGGAGTAGAAACGAGGAGTGTGCTGTCACATTACAGGGAGAGCAGCTAGGGTAATGAAACAATCTGTGTATAAATTTTTGTATGAGAAACTAACTTGAACTGTAAACTTTCACTTAATGCACAATAAAATAAAATAAGATAGATTACAAATGGGAAAGCCTAGAAGCATTTTCTCAGACATTATCTTCTCCCACTTCCTTGCTACATTCATTCAAGAATTCTTTCAACAAGTATTTGTTAGGACCCTTCTATATATATCCCCATTGCAAATCTCTCTGCTTCTTGGACTTTGTGACCAGCAGAGCTCTGTCTTCTCACCTATGTGACTGGTTCTCTCAGCCAGCACCATTGGCTTTCTCCTGTGCTAAGTGCATTCCGTCATTATTATCCTTAACTCTTCTTACTCTTCTGTATTATTTTCCTTAGCAAAAAGTATGGTTTCAACTATCTACACCATAAACAACCATTAGGCACCCACAGAGTGTTTGCACATTATCACACTATTTATATGTTTTTCTTTCTCCTTGTAAATACAAACTCCACCTACAACCCCTTGAAGACAAAACTATATCTTATTTTTCTTTGTATTATCAGTGGCTGGCATAATTTCTGGAATGTATATAAGGCTTAATAAATGATCACTGGATGAACAAGTAGAAGGTATGATGAGTCAATGACCCCTGAGCATTTACTGAGTACCAGGCAGGGTGCTGAGAACTAAAGATGAGGAAGTTGGATATGGCTCATTTACACAGCAAATTTACAGTCTAATGATAATTTTTTCAGTCATTGTTTGACAATGATTTTAATATTAAAATGTGTTTTACTATTATAATGCTGTGATAAACATCTTACTAAAAAATAAAAAAGTTTTTCTTTCTGCACTAATAATTTAGGATAGCTTTCCAGATGTGGAATTAATGAGTTAAAAGGTATGAACAATTTAAGCTTTAATTATTTTTTAGTTCATTCACTTTTCATGTAAAAAAGAACAGTAACTAGTGGGAGATTTTTGTATATATCTTCATTCAGCTGGAGGAAAAATGGTTCTTAAGGAAAATCTTGTAGTTGTGTATATTTTATTTTGAGTTCAGTCATTTTTCAAGTTTTTTTTTCCTTATTATCCTTGATCATTTATTTTTGAAGACTTCTGATGGAATTCATGGGTAACCTGACAAAAATAATGATTCGATTGATAAAATGGGTCTGAGATAGATTTGCATAGAAATCATAAAGCAGTTTCTTACGCTTGTTTATTTTCAATTTTCTATTTAGCCACAGGCTGCAAACAAAATTGCAATACTATCACATATACGGCCTCTTTCGTCTTGCCTGGTAATAATCTAGAAAGATGATAATATTTGACTTAAAAGGACAAAGGTCTGATGTGAGCATTGTGCAGTATTTCCTTTGTGAAAAATTTTGTGTAATATCCTCTCTCATCCGGTTTTCTCCATGGCTCGGTGCTCTTTATAAACCAGTGTTTGAAAGATGAAATGCACTATTTAGCGTGAAGAAAGTATTAATTAAATTTGAATGTCAGAAAGGAAACTTTATAAACAACTTTTGACATATTTTTAAATATATGAATTCTTAATATACAAAACAAAATAGAAATACTAAATATTAATAAGATCAGCATTATACATTTAACTTGTGCCTGGTAAATTAAAAACTGCAAATTTAAAGTAACAGCAATGGCATATTCAGCTTAATTCATTCTTCAATCTAGAAATTTATTTTTAATAAGACAAATGACAAACCTTGTAGACTCAACCCATCATCTTTATAATATATGAGACTTATTAGAACTTTAATTTTTGGAAGTTCATGTGTGACTGCTTTTCATAAATCCTAGGAAGTTTTTTTTTCCTGATGCATAACAAAATAATTTTCATAATTGCTTCCTTTCTAATGTTCACATTTTGCTATGTGAAATCCAAAGCTAATTAATTCATTTAACATATTTAAGGATCTAGTCAATAAAGTATAAATAGAGTATGCAAGGTAGAACACCTTTAACTACAAGTATCAGAAAACTCCAGCAAATTGGTCTTAAATATTTAAGAAAATCAATTTCCAGGGTTGGTTGGTTCAGGAGCTAAGTGATATAAGCAAGAAACCAGTTGTTTCTGTCCTTCGTGTCTCTTGCAAACTCCCTTCATGGTTGCTAAATCATTGTCGCAGCTCTAGACGTCACATGCAGACACAGAAGTCTCCAAAGGAGGATGTGGTCAACTCCTTTTCGTGTCTTTTTTTCAGGCTTAATAAACCTTTTCCAGAGGCCGCCAAAAGACTTCCGTTTGCTTTACGTTGGCTAGCAATGTGTCTAAAGCCCATGCCTAAACTGTTCACTGGATTATATGGTATATGGGGGTGGACCTGTAATACTCCCAGGACACTGCTGTCAAGAAATATAGGTAGTCAGCATGTGGCAGGCAACAGATACTACTTCACAAATTAAAGCAGCTCCTGGCCCTGAAGGGCTTTATAGTCTAGTGTGAGAAACTAATAAGGAAATAAAGGATTGTTTACAGTATCACTATGCTCTACTAGAAGTGTGTATGGGATATTAGAGAAGTTCTGAAGAAAAGTACTGAGAAGGGACATATCATTTTAGACCGAGGGGAGAAATTGGAGATAGTACAGTTGAGGAGAAGACGTATTAATGTATCACGTATCATTAAGTATTGCCGTTTACTGAAAATCCGCAGTTTTTAATTTTTCAGTTTTGACAAACTTCTCTAAGATATTTAAAATATTTTTGTTGTTGCTTCAGTCATACCGTAATTTTAATTTTCAAATGAAATATTATTACTGTATGTTTTTCTTGGGATCCAAATATGCTACATGTAAGGTGAAATTCAAAGTTCATTACAATTTTAGACCTTTGTTATTTCAGACCTGGGGAGTTTGACTGACCGAGTCATGACTTGCTGTTGTTGTTAGGTGCCATCGAGGAGGTTCCAATTCATAGTGAACCTATGTACAACAGAACGAAACACTGCCTGGTCCTGTGCCACCATAACGTCGTTGTTATGCGTGAGCCCATTGTTGCAGCCATTGTGTCGGTCCATCTCAATTCATCCATGCCAGATGAACTGCAGTAAACATCTCATTCTAAGATTTTACACTGGCATATTAAACATCATTAAAGCATTACACAAAAAATTAATTCCATCAAGGTAATTGTCAATCATACTGTCATATGAATAGCAGAAAATTTGTTGTCCTTTTCAGTTTTTCTGCTATAATTATAAGCACAGAAGTAGAGAGAGTGGGTGTGATGACATTTTGGATTTGTAGCCTAGGGGAACACTTTTTATGCTCATTAAATCCATTTACAAGTGGTACTATGATTTGAGACATTATGGTACAACAGCAACCAAAAAAAGCCAGTTAGTGTCTCATGAAATGAATTTTCCCACTTCTAGGTGAGAATAGGAAAATAGCATGACTGTCATAATAAAAGAAATTGTACACAGTTTCAATTTTTCATTTATGGAAATGTTATAATAACAGATTAATGAGAGAAATTTCATGAATCTCATTTTAAACATATATGTTCAGTCAAGTTATTTTAAGAAAAAAATTTTATCTTAATCTTCTATGTGAATTTGTTATGTGAGAATGACATGCATCCTCTCTAGTTCATTTGCAATCTCTAGAAATTCTTTAAAATTCATGTGAAATGAAATAGTTACAAAGTCTTGTTTTAATTAGAAAAAAGTCCTGACATTTACTGACTAAGAAGCAAAGAACACTGTGTAAAGTTCTATATGTAGTAGAGGGTTTTATCAATTAATTACTTGGATAAGGGCTAAAATGGAGAGAGGTATTTATTATATATAATGTTTTATATTTTGCTATTTCATTTTTCCAAACAGGAAAAAAAAATTATTTATAGCCATAAGAATAATATATCCTATTTATTGATCTGCAAAACGAGCCTCAGTCTCTGTGAATGAGTCATACCAGACTCAGGATACAATCTGTTCTCTGCTACTATGTCCCTACTTGTATTACATATTGCTCCTCTCTTTTCCATTTCCATCATTCTTCTTCATCTTTATTCTGCCATTTTCCTGACTATAATTATAGTTTATTAAATTCCTTTTTGATCTGTTACCATCTTCTCCATCTCTTTCAAATAAAAAAAATGCATCTTTTTGTACACATATAAAAAATTAATTCCTCTCAAGCCTCCCATATGCTTTACTTTATAGAATGTCAGAGAATAATATAGTACACACAGACAGCCACATCACCAATGGTTATAACATTCAGATAAGTGGTTTTAGGTCATGGTTTCAATTGCTGCCAATTTATTTCTGGTTTCATTGACATAAAATAGAAATAATTTTTGGGGGGAGTGTAATCTACTTTCATTTCTCTTTCTCACTTTTTGAGTAAATGATGAAAATGTGGAAAATAAAGTTTCTGAATAACTGACTCCGAATGACAGAGCCTTCTGCTATGTACATCCAATTTGTTATATTTTTATGTTTGTTCTTCTATATTTAAAGCAAATGTTTTCCAAAAATGTAATCATGAACAGTTACAGGATGATTTTCATTTTTTTTCATATTATCCGTTTACCTAAGTGAATCACAGGTGGCCTTTTTATTGTAAAAAATAATTGGACGATCTAAATACCCTGTTCTTTAGATTTCATTAGCTATTGAAAAGGAGGCTCTTATCTCTCAGAGAACTATTATGATATTCAACTGGAAATTAATGTATTATCTGTACACTTATTCTAGCATTCACTGGAAAATTTATGTTGGTGACCATCATCATATGGAAACTTTACAGACCACAGCACTTCTTCATAGAACTCATGATTTCTTCTCTAATTATGCATGTAAGTGGGTGCATGCAACAACATGTATGCACTTGCTGGGAAAAAAAACTTATAAATTCATTCATCCATCTATCTTTCCATCCACTAGACTACATTGAGTGACTATTAGGAGCTATAGATTTTTCTAAGCACTAAGGATATATCTGTGATGAAAACAGACAGAAATTCTTGCCCTTGTTGAAGCTTGTATCCCAGAGGGGGTACAAAGACAAAATACAAAAAACATATTAAATAATTACCAAGCATGTTATGCTGGGGTAGATGTCATGAAACAAGAAAAGATATATAGAGCAGGGTAGGAGGGATCTAGAGTGCCAGATTAGGAAGAGGTAGAGTATAGTTTACAATTTTAAATAGGGACGTTAGTGTAGACCTCGCTGAGTAGGTTATATTTGAGCTAAAACTTAAAGGAGGTGAGAGACTAAGCCATGCACTTATGTGTTTGAAGAGCTTTGGAGTTAAAAAGGAAAAACAAGTGTGGAATCCTTAAGGAGGGAATATGCCTGTTTGTTTTTTGTTTTTTTTTAAGGAAGAATAAGGAGCTTAGTGCAACCAGAGTAGTAGAAGCAAGTTGTGACACGAAGCCAGATCTCATGGAACTTTGTAAGTTACTGTAAATTCTCTGCGTTTCGAACGGAGGAGTAGGATGATCTTATTCAGATTTTAAAATTATTCCTCTGGTTGCTGTGTTGAAAACAGACTATAGGGAACAAGAGTACAAGACTAAGAGCGGTTAGATAGCTACTGCAGTGATCCCGACAAAAGACAATGGTGCTCGGATCACGTGGTAGCAGTGGAAGTGATGATTGATGATAAGTGTTAGTATTCTGGTCGAGCCAAGATTTCCTAATGGATTACATATGGGCTGTGAAAGAAAGAGATGTTTCTGACACTACCAGTTCTGTCTGTTTCAAGGTTAAGCATTCTTTTTGTGAACAATACAGGAAGCTTAGAATGGGGTGATCTCCTGGGAAGAGACATTGTGTTGGATTTTAATGTCATGTATGATCGGAGGAGCTGAGTCAGCAGGCACAATCACAGTGGCTAACATTTATTAAATGCTTGCTAAGGTCCAGGGTTTATAAGCAATGCTCTTGGATGCGTTCTTTTTTCAAGTCTTTTAAATACTTGAGGGCTCTAGTTTTTTTCCTATCTCAAGCTAGTATAAAATGTCAATGTAAAGAACTATAAAATCACTAAAACTCTAAATGAACTAAAGGAAAGTCCAGATATCTCAAATGCTTAGATAGCACACATTTGCACTAATCTGAAGCAGTATTTCAAAATGGTTAAGATCATGAACTCTATAGTCAGACTGTTCCACACCATATTTGTATCTGCTGATTACTGACTGTAAGAACTTGAGTGAGTTACTTAACCATTCTTTCTCTAAATTTTTTTTAAACATAAATTATGGATAATAACAACACCCAGAGTTACTGTGGGAATTTTATTTATCCATCCATCCATCCATCCATCTATCCATCCATCATCTATCTACCTATCTATAGCACTAAGAATAGTGCCTGGTGCATAGTAATGCTAGTTGTTATCAAACCAAATCTGTTGCTGTCGACTCGATTCCAACTCATAGCAACCCTATAGGACAGAGTGGAACTGCCCCATTAGGGTTTCCAAGGAGTGGATGGTGGATTTGAACTGTTAACCTTTTGGTTAGCAGACTGACTTCTTAACCACTGTGCCACCAGTTGTTATCAGCTGTATAAAAATGATATTTTAAGAAATATTAAAAATATAAAATATGGCCATGTCAAGGGTAAAGAACAGGATGCATTTCAAAGATTCTACAGAAATAACATTTTGAATAGTCACATTTATTTTTTTTTTAACAATACCTCTGATTGTAGTTGACCCTACAAAAGAGGTTTTTATAGAGTTACATAATGATCTAAGCACACAAAATCTAAAAATAATTTGTAAGCTCTAGTAAAGTGTTCTATTTAGCATTCAATGGTAGTGCCTAACACTTGGATGATTAGATGGCAGTCCCTAGCACCCAGCTCAGTACCTGGTGTGTATTAGGTGCTCAATTTATATCTCCCTAAATTATCTCATGACAACATCATAAGCACTATTATTATCACTGAAATCTCTTCTCTCAGCTTCCGGCATCCCCAGGTTTTCCTTGGCTTGCAAATGCATCTTCACCTAGTGGTAGTCCCTTTCTGTCTATCTTTGTGTCTTTTCTCCTCTTTTATAAAGGCACCATTCAGACTCGATTAGGTCCCACCCCATTCAGGTATGACTATGTTAGCTTAACTGGTATCTTCAGAGACTCGATTTCCAAACAAGATCACATTCACAGGTACCAGGGATTAGGACTTCAACATATCTTTTTGGGGACCACAATTAAATCCATAACAGGGGGCTTAGGAGGAACTGCAAGGGAGGAGCAAGAGAAATGAGTGGGTGCCACACCGTAAAGGACTCTTGATACCTCTGGGAGGGCCATGGAGTTTATTCCACAGGCAAGTAAAGAGTTATTAGCAGGAAAGAGTGGAATCAGGCTTTATTATTTAGGAAAAAAAATTAGTCTGCTGGTAATATGAAAGATGAAATAGAGAGTGTAGGTGGAGGGAGGGGTCAGATAGTAGAAATATTAATAAGTTAGTATCTACTAGATTTCAAATGTATGTTTGGGGTTAATGAGAGAATGTGGTATTGGTGGTGCCCAGTTTTTTGCTTAGGCACCTGGATGGCAGTGAAGCTATTTACTGCCATAGACACTTGAGCAGAAAGATCAAATTCTATGGCTAAGCAACAATATTATCATTTATATACTCTTTTATTTTTTGAATTGTTACTTGTATGTCCAGGCATCTCAACTAGTTTAAAACAACATCTTGGGAAAGGATTGTTTATTATATTACTCTGTGATCCATTTCTTACGGTAAAATGTTATGCACATAAAATTATTCCTTAAATATTTGGTTAGGATTTTACATATCAGCACATTTTATTAGGTGCCCATTATAAGCTTGGGAAAGGGAAAAAGAAGAATGGTAAGAATGGAAAAAAAACAAACAACCAAACCCTTTGCTGTCAAGTGGATTCCAACTCATAGTGACCCTATGATAGAGTAGAACTGCCCCATAGGGTTTCCTAGGAGTGGCTGGCAGATTTGAACTGCTGATCTTTTGGTTTGCAGTCATAGCCCTTGACCACTATGCCACTTCTGTTTCCATGGGAGTAAACAGATGATTAGAGTAAAATGTCTTAGCCCAGAGACATGACTGGAGTTAACTGTCATCTTTGCCATTTTGTGCATGAAACAATATAACCCTCCCTCCCAAAAAAACAAGTTCACTTGGATTTATGGGAACAGGAAAAAATTCTCAAGAGATAAATGAATTCAATTTTGTTGCTTTAATTATAATGAAAAATGAAATAACAAAAATCAAAAAGTAATGTTAAATTTTCAAGGTATGTAAAAAGGATCAAATGTTGTTGTTTTGCTAACGAGGGTGATCTTCATCAGCATCTCCTGTTAAAACATCACTTGATGCCCTAGGCTAGTCTAATATCATATAATGAGCATTTAGTTGCAATTATTCTGATCTGTTTGTTAAACAAATCCATTTTCCCCATGCCAAATGCTTCCCTTCTGGGTGATTTGTCCTGACTTCTAGATTATCTCTCCAAAATTGTGATGTTACCGCGTGCCTCTATCTCACATTACTCTAAAATGGAAACAAGGAGTCATGAAATTCAAAAGGCCAATATTATTATTTTTATATCATCATGTAACTACTGAGTAGATATTACATCTTTTGTACCAAAAAGCACTCTATCTTTCTTCATGCAATTAAGGGGATTGCACAACACCAAGAAAATTTATTATCTGTACAAAATACTAGACGCTTAGTTACCTAAGACTTCCACTGGTCTCAGCAATCTAAAAGCCCATCAACAAATATTAATCAGATCACTTAAAAGTCTGACGTACCACGTATCAGACACTGTACAGACACTGAAGAAGCAAAGACAATTTTCTTGCTGCCCTCCAGAGGCTATGTTCTAAAAATAAAAAAATTGATAATATTTTAATGTTAAAGATTTATGTATTCATAGTTCTTAAAAATTTCAAAATTTTTTAGAAACTGGGGATAGAAATGACCACCTTAAAATTGATTTTAATTGAGAAATTATCCTCTGGTAAAGTAGAAAAGAAAATTACTTACATGTGTCAGATTTTAATTAAGATTTTTCAGTATAAATTATCTCTTCATTATTTGTTACATTTAGTAGAGACAGGCCTAGATGGGCTATTTCTCTTCATAAATCTGTGCAGGATATTAGTTGATACCTTTTAAGGATTTAAGCAGACATGTCTCTTTTTCTCTCTCCCCTCTAACTAGAATTCTGTCTTGTGGCAGAACTTTATATGGGTCAATCAGAAATACGTTACAGCACTAGCTGCAGCAATAAAGAGCATCACTATGCTGCTGCACACCCTGCAGCCTCCAGTCTCATCTCAGGCCTTCTGGAAGTCTCCTCTAACGCCTCCCCACATGCCATTGCTACCCGTCTAGGTAGCACATGCCTTCTATTCTTATTGTGGAAATCCTTAGGCCAGAGTGATCACCTGTTTACATATTTCCTCCTCCTGGACTGTGAGTCCCTTTGGTGCCTAAAATTATTTTGACTCTTCTGAGTGCTCAGGTCCTAAGAAAAATTATTGGGCAAATATGTGAGGTTCCATGTATTTTTATTTAATGAATAAATGAATGAATGAGTGAGTGAATGAATGCTGTAGTGAAAAGGCAGAGGAATACCTGTCATCTAAGGGAAGGAATCAACTACACAAGCTCCACCTTCAGCACAGCCTTAATTCACTCTCTTGGGGACTCCAGAATTGTGGATGAGATCTGGTAATGCCAGCATTTTGGTACTGTCTTGGGAAAGAGGGGAAGATTATTATGCTAAACACATGCCTTTGTACTTGGCACTAAAATTGTTCATATTTATGTAGTTAAAAAGTATATTTTTACACAGTTCAGTATTGAATATTGTGAATAAGAGAATGCATAGGCTTCATGTGATTTCGGTAGTTCTGGTAATCCTTTGAATGGAAAAATAAGGAAAGTTGGAATGTAAATAGCTGTTTTTTTGCTAAACAAAAGAAAGGCAGAACAAAGAATTATCTCCTTCAGATTCAAATAGTAGCAGTAATTATCTGTAGGTGTCAAGAAATAACAATTGCACTTTTCCTCCGTAAATGTTTAGTGGCAATGCAGCTGGGGTGAGCAGGGCTAAGCTGTTTAAAGGTCATACAGTGGGGAAATGAGGGGTTGGTAATATCTGCACAACTTTCCTCAATGCCTGCAATTTCTTGATTTTTTTCTTTTTTTAAAGACATATAAGGATCATGCAAGTTAAAAATTCCAAACTTCTCAAGGCCAGAATCCTGCGGTCCTTTCCTGGCTCTCTTGGCAAGCAGAAATGGTATGCCAATGGGCTAAAGCAACTGCCACCATCATTTACTATTTTGTTATCTTACATTTTAATAGTTCTTACAATGTCCTGGAGAGGGTAGACACTACCCCCTACATCTGTAATGTAGGCTAATGGAGGGATCATATCTATTGCCCTTTCTGACTGACATGTGCACTCTTGACTGGGAGGAAACATTCTGTTCAAGTATCCATACATCTGGAGCGACTCCAGCGTTGCATAGACTGAGGGGGGCCCCTTTGAGATTCTTTGCAGCAAGCTGACTGATTCTCCTATTTATCTGTGTAGGAACTTTATTACTATAGTTAGAGGAAAACAGCAAAATCTCTTTCTCGTTTTCCACACTGGTCCTCTGAACCCGTTTTTCCTATTAAACAGGACAGTTGCTCACCAACCCACAAAAATCTCTTCAGCCTCAGAACACCATTGAAACTTCAAGGTTGCCAGTAACATCTTCGTGGCTAAATGATCAGTGTCCTGTCCTTGAAATTTTCTCCTTCCTTGATTTCCATGACATCAACTTTTTTTTCCTGCTTTTCTTATTCTCTGTCTCTCTCCTACATTCCCCCTTTTTCTTGCAGCGTGTACCTGCCCCTCCAACGTTCTGTGCTTGCCTCTCTTTGTTTCGTGTGTTGCATACTTTGCCATGGCTTCCAGTTCATTTATTAGCTGAGGCTCCCAAATGTGTGTCTTCTGTGGAGTGCTTTCTTTCAAGTTACAAGTCTGTGTGTTCATTTGCCTCTTCCGTGACTCCATTTGGATATCCTGTAGGCAATCTGAACCCAAAGTGTCCAAGACCAAATTCAGTCTCCTCTCTACAAAACTGTACTATCCTTTTTTTCTTTTGATCCCTCTCACCACTGGAACAAACCATAGGAACATTGTTTAAACATTTTGAACAGTTTCTTTAGCTGTAAAATGAGAAGAATAATATATGCCTCACAGTATTGTTGTGAAGATATGTAATGACTTCGACAAATGCTTTTGTTTCAACAATCATTATTATTAACATGTTTCCTGAATCCAAGCAAAATAAGACTTTAGACACTCATATTAAAATAGGAAGACATAGGAAAGAAGAAAGTTTACTAGTAGGGGTTTCTGTAAGTTTATTTTTATAATAATTAAGGTAATTTTAAATGTATAAAATGCATGGAATTTCTTGAAGATTCAACAAATAGATATTAGTAATATATAGGAAAAACTCTGAAATTAGCCTAAATGTCCAAAAGCGAGATTGATTAAGTAAACTATAGAATATTTATTCAATAGAATATTAGGCAGCTAATAAACGTAGTGGGTCAGACTTCATAATATAACATTACATGAGGAAATAATTATAGAATTACATCTGTTATTTCGTTAAAATTATGCATAAAAAGCATTGCATAAAAAGAAATTTCAAAATATATATTGTAACTATATATGGAAGGTAAGGTAACATTTTAAAATAATATTTATTGTAATTTGCTTTTATAATCTAGAGAATAAAATCAAACCGGTAAAACAGCAATTTCTGACCTAAAAAAAAATTATAAGTATTTAAACATGCTACAATATTATGGGATAGTAACAATAAACTTTATTTTTTTTCAAAATGGTCTTTTTACACAGGAGCCTGTAAACATTTGACATATGAAAAAATCGGACACAAAGACAGTATATGATTTTTCCTCTGCCGGCCAGCTTAAATTCTTAAGTTTTAATGAAACTTAAATTCTTAGGTTTTAATGAAACAGTTAGAAAGTGATCTTAAGGGGAATATTTCTCCATTGATGGCAAATAATTTCTGTCCAGAATATACTAAATTCTCATATGATCTCTCTATTATACCCATAAAGTTAAGAGGATAATTTGGAAACAAATAGGAACTCTAGCTGTGATGGCTTTGTTTTTTCTTGGGAATTCATGTAGGCAAGTTCAAGAAGGATAATTATTCAGACTCAACATGGAGATACTTTATCTGTCTGTCAAACTGGATGGCCGGTTTTTTTTTTTTTTCTGCATCTGGGCAGCAGTAACTTGCAGTTCAGGTACTCAAGTATCTTACTTTTTACTTTGTTTATCCTATTTATTCTCACTATATTCTTGTAGCAACCACATATTGCTGTTAATATGTCAGTGATCCTATCTGGAACCCAGAAAGTCTATTATTTGGGAATCTAACTGTAAGCTATAAGCATTTTCAAATGAATAACTGCAACTTTAATTTGGTGGGTATATAGCAAATAATGCCTTAAATACCAGGTATTCAGTGCATCATTTATGCTCTTCCCCTATGTCTTTTAAGCCGTTTCATTCTAACAGATGCTACAGGAGACTGTTCTCTCCTATTGCTGAAAATAGTGGGGCTCTGACAGCATATTTTGCAGATTCACGGCTCATGATTAAATCTTTTTGAATTCTCAAGTGCTACACTGTAAGATTCCCTCTAAACGTTCTAGAATTTAGAGAAATCCATGTAAGACTGAAAAATCTGAGCATGTGAATTAACTTGAGATAAGTATAGACTCTATTTTTTTTAATAGCACCAGAAAGCCAATATTATCATGATCATGGGTTCTGAAATTGGGTATTTCTGGATTTGTATTCAGATTCTAACATTCTCCAGATGTTTGGCCATAGGAAAACTTGTTAATCTCTTTGAGACTTCGTGTCCTCATCTATAAAAGTGGCAGAGTAATACTTATTTCATAACATAATTTTAAGAATTAAAATGAGGTGATGTATGAAAGCACCTAGCACTGTGCGTGGCAATTAAAAGATGCTCACTTAATGGTTTTTGGTTGGTTTTTTTTTTTTTTTTTTTTTGAGCATCTATGAAAAGGCCAACCTGGCACAAATAACAGGTCATTCAAGCAATTCTCCACTTACTAGGGTTTATGTATTTGTTTGTTTATTGTTTTTCACCCCCACACAGATTATGAGCTCTCTGAGAGTAGACATCTTATTTTTTTTCTCACATGGATGTTTGATTAGATAAATTAATAAATGAAATATCATTTGATTTAAAGCTTAAACTGGATATTAAATGCCTGAATGATAGGAGTGGAGGGACTCAAAGAGTGTTCTTGGCAAAGGGACAGCAGGATTAAAGACAGGAAATGAGAACAGCATGGTATCTGGGGGAATACCATCAGTTTGATATTGCTGAGAGGTGAAGGGTAAGAAGGGGAGCAGCAATATATCATGGCGGGCTTTGCATGCCATGCCAAGACGTGAACTCTATTCTGTAGGCCAGTGGCTTTCAAACTCTGCTATTAGACATTGTCATGGATTGAATCGTGTCCCCCAAAAATGTCTTGTTGGCTTGACTGGGTCATGATTTCCAGTATTGTATGATTGTGTAATCTGATGTGATTTCCTTAAGTGTTGTAAACTCTATCACTATGATGAGTCTATAGTGATGAAGTCTACAAGATTGGATAGTGTCTTAATCTAATCTCTTTTGAGATATAAAAGAGAGAAGTGAGCAGAGACTCATGGGAACCTCATACCACCAAGAAAGCAGTGCTGGGAGCAGAGCGTGTCCTTTGGATCTGAAGTTCCTGTGCAGAGAAGCTCCTGGACCAGGGGAAGATTGATGACAGGAATCTTCCTTCAGAGCTGAGAGAGGGCCTTCCCTTGGAGCTGGTGCCCTGAATTTGGACTTGTAGCCTACTGGACTGTGAGAGAATAAATTTATCTTTGTTAAAGCCATCCTCTTGTGGTATTTCTGTTAGAGCAGCACTAGACGACTAAGACAGACATGTACAGGCTCCTCAGAATACCTCCAACCTACGAAGAAGTGAAGGGGAGGCCATGTGGATGGGACATTATCCTACAGTTTCGTTTCACTTCTATAATCCCAGTATGAAATTCCAACCAGAACTGTTTCTACTTCCTTCACATATTTTTAGTAACATTTTGAGGGCTTTTAGTAACATCTCATTTTTTGAAATGCTTTTACTAATTTACAATAGAAAAATACTATTTTGATGAGACAATGAAATATTTGGTAGAGGGGAATAGTATAAGCACCTTTGTATTTTAGGTAAATCATCCTGGCAGCTTTCTAAAGGATGGATTCTTATGCTTATTAGGTAGGTAACAGAGTTGATTATGGTACAAACAACTGGGGTGGAAAACACAAGAGACTCAAACAGGTTTTAAGGTAAAGATGGTACCATTGTTTACGGTACCATTCTTTACCTTGAGGGACTTGTGGACTATCCAGCAGTAAGTGAGGTGTTCAGCTAAAAGTTAGGTAGATAATCTGACGCTTGGGGAACTTTCTGAGTAGCAGACACAGATTTGGGTGTAATTTGCATAAGGGTCATGGAAATTATAAGTGTAGATAAAAAAACAACCAGTGAAGAAGTACAAAGAAAAAAGCAGTGAACCAAGAATGGTGTTTTTGGGAAAAATTGGCTTTTCAGAGACCAGGGTAGCAAGGAGCCCAGGAAGAAGATAAAGAAGTGGTGACTAATGTACAATAACCCAAGCTAGGGCAGTCTGGGTCAAAGGAAGGCATGCACATATTGAGTTTAAGAAGGGATGAGTGAGATTTTGAAATGCAAGATGTCTATTGGATTTATCAAATAGAGAATCAAAATTATACTTCATACATATGAAAACCAAATTATTATTTACCCTGCAATGTTCTTTCTAGCACTACTATTTCATCTGTTTGACTTCTTATCATGCTTAGCCAAGAATCCTTTGCTCTTTTTATTGCCTCCAGACTCACTTATCCATATCCCTACTCAGATTTGAAACTGTTCATATGGAGATTACAGTTAATCCTTTTATCTTCTATGAGTTTTGGGGGTATCATTAAAGCGTAAATTATAAACTGGAGTGGTGTAGCATTAAACGTGCACCCTTTAGCCACATATTTAAGTGTGGCATTTAGCTTCCACAACATTTCTGGAAAAGTTAAGATAAAGGATATGCTTGTGATTCAATAGATCTCAGAACCTACCAAGAAGTCCTGTGCACGCATCTGATAGAATAGTTCCCTTGAAAAGATAGAGATATATGTGGATAGTGGATGTTTGTATTTAAAAGTCTATAAACAAACCAAACCAAATCTGCTGCTGACAAGTTGATTGTGACTCACAGCGACCCTAGAGGACAGAGTAGAACTGTCCTGTGGGGTTTCCAAGGAGTGGTTGGTGGATTTGAACTGCTGACGTTTTTGGTTAGCAGCCTGAGCTCTTAATTACTGTGCTGCCAAGGCTCCTTAAAAGTCTATAGTAGGTGAAAAAACAAAACCAGTTGCAGTGGAGTAAGTTTTGACTCATGGCGATCCCATGTGTGTCAGAGTAGAACTGTGCTCCATAGCGTTTTCAATGGCTGATTTTTCAGAAGTAGATCACCAGGGTTTTCTTCCAAGGCACCTCTAGGTGAACTCAAACTTCCAACTTTTAGGTTAGCAGCTGAGTGCATTAACCATTTGCACCACCCAGGGACTCCATAAAAAACAAAAAAAACCATTGCTGTCCAGTCGATTCCCACTCATAGTGACCCTATAGGACAGAGTAGAACTGCCCCATAGGGTTTCCAAAGAGTGGCTGGTGGATTCGAACTGGCAACCTTTTGGTTAGCAGCCAAGGTCTTAACCACTGCACCACCAGGGCCCAAGAGACTCCATGGTAGATGAAAATATATTGTAAATTCCAAATATAAATGTTGGATCAATAATCTTCATAAATGTTATTTGAATGTTTTTAAGCTATGCAAGAAACCCTGAATATAATGATCTAGGGCTGCTGTTCTTATGAAATTTGGTGGTTGCTACTGTCTCAGTGGAGTGTTGGATCTGATTGCCACTGACTCTTCCAAGTTGATTGTGTACTTCTTTTTTGGACTCCATGTTTGGTAGTTTGAAATCAGCCATGGTGGAGGAATTTACACATGGAATTCAACAAAGGCTACTAATCAGAGCTTTAATATTCAGAGAACTGTTTATTAAACTTTTACCATCACACCCCTGGAGTTGCATCACTGACAGAAGAGACAGGTAAATGCAATACCTGTCTTATTATCTGCTCCTTTGATAGGACTCTTTTTAAACCCTAGTACATTGAAATACAATCACATAGGGCAATTGTGTACATTCTTAGTTTACACAGAAAGGCAAAGCTGGAAATAAAAGAACATTGTGCTATGTGTGCATAGTTAGACTAAATTCTGTTTGAATGCCCACACGTTTAAAATATTGTACCATATTAACGTGTACAAGTTCATAATCACCTTTGATGCTACTGTTCCACTAAGCTGTCTTTCTCATTATAGAACCTGTGCTAAATTTCTGCCTATATTGCTGAAAATTATTGATATTTCTCGTATAGTAGCTCAAGAAGATCATGAGCAATATTAGACCTATGCTCAGCTGTCTCACAAATTATCTGCTCAGTAACTTTGTGATTGTCCAACTGGGCAGCATCTATAGCTTTCACAGAACCTTTCAAATCCAGTCTGATTACCTAGCCTCCCCACAGTTTTCCTGAGCTGGTTAAAAGGGCTTATCAAGCTATTTTTATCAATTGCTTTATTTCTTTCTCTCTGTTGATTTTACATTTTTTTCCATGTGTCCTTTGGTTTGAAAAAAGTTGCAGCCCTTTATCAAGTAAAATGTTTGTACTATAGTTTAAATAAAATACATTTAAAAGTTAAATTTATTTTATTTCAGCTTATGTCATCTCTTATTTAAAATTATGTGTGTTGTGGGAATGTTCTACTAATTCATTAATAAAACTGTCTGATTTATTTCCTTTTATCTTCTAGTCCTCTCTCCCTTGATATATTTAATTTTGGAATTACTCCTTTAAATTTAGAGCTTTTTTGTGACCCTCAGAATATTACGTAGCCACAGAATAGCTTCACTGTTTCATTTAACTTGAAAAAGATTTTTTTTTCTTTTTTTAACCACTTGTGCCTCAATTTCTCCATCTGTAAAATGTGAATGATGATACCAGCAACTTTGTAGGATTATTTGTGAGGATTAAATGAGGTATATGTGCAATATTGGGCATGTGGGAAGCAGCATAAGTATTTTCTATTATTATTATCACACAATAAACATTTGTTGAATGAAAGAATGAGCTTTTTTTTAAATATATGAAAAGTTTTAGAGGAAAAATTAATGTTTCAAAAGATGCCAGTGTCTTACATTCTCATAATTTCTTATAAATAACATGCTGAACTGTGATTTCATAGCTATCCTATAGTTATTTCTTACTGTTCTATGTCAATTTTGTAAAAAGGAGATTTCACAGAGACTGTTTTAATGGTTGGATATAGAGTCACTAACTACATACAGGAGCCCCGGTGGCACAGTGGTTAAGCGTTCGGCTGCTAAGCAAAAGTTGGCAGTTCAAATCCACCAACCACTCCTTGGAAAACCTACGGGGCAGTTCTACAGTCTCCTATAAGGTTGCTGTGAGTAGAAATCAACTCGACAACAATGGGTTTTTGGAACTACATACAGTGAAACCGTCAAATAACTACCACTTTTTGGAAGTCTGTTAATGTTTTTGTCCTTAATTCTCAAAGAAGATGCCATCTCTGCATGAATCAAAATACTTAAAATGAAGTTTCTTCAAATAATATCCATGTTTAGATGAAAGCATGCATAAATCTCAAACCCACTGCCATGGAGTCAATTCCAACTCACAGTGACCCTATAGGACAGAGTAGAACTGCCCTATAGTGTTTCCAAGGCTGTAAATCTTTACGGAAGCAGACTGCCACATTCTTCTCCAGCAGAGCAGCTAGTGGGTTCGAACTACCAACTTTTTGGTTAGCAGCCAAGTGCTTTAACCACTGCGCAACCAGACCTCCTCCCTTTTCAGTCCAGTGAGGGCCAAATCAGATGCACATTAACTACTGTGGCCCATTTACCCTCCACTCCACTCAGTGAGCCTAAAATCCCATTGTGAAGGTCAAATTGGAGGCTAAACTCTTCTACCTCCATCCTCAGCTACTGTCTCAGTCCTGGTGTGATTCTCAGAGTGTGTACATCTCTCCATGCTGAGTGACCATCTGGTGTTTATACATTTTTCATACAATGTGGTCTCTAAATGCAAGATGAATATTTTATGGATAACACAAAATCATGGATAATCTTCTATATGGGCAACTGTGATCATTAAGGTTATGTGTCAACTTGGCTGGGCCATGATTCTCAGTGGTTTGGGAGTTATGATGTAGTTTGGCATTCATATAATGATGTAATTGCTTTCATGATGGAATCTGATATAATGTGAACACCTCCATGATGGGATCTGCTGTGAGTACCTAATCAGTTGAAAGGGAGTTTCCTTGGGAGTGTAGCCTGCATCCAATATAGGTGGACTTTCTGACAAGGCTTATGGGCTTTTGCTAGTTCTGGATCCAACAGTTGGCTTCTGTTCGTCTGACCTCCAGTTCTTGGGACCTGAGCTAGCAGCTTATCTGCCGTCTTGCCTGCTGATCTGAAGATTCATCAGTCTTCGCAGCCTGTGAGCCAGAGCCTTGCTGTTTGACCTGCTGATCATTGATCCATCAGCCCCTGTGGCTATGTGGAGGAGGAGAAGCCTCCAGCCCAACCCACGAACTTGGGACATTTCAGCCTTTACAACTGTGTGAGCAATTTCCTTGATATAAATCTCTCTATATATATATTGATATGATTTACTAGTTTTGCTTCTCTAGAGAACCCAGCCTAAGACATTTGCTACTGAGAGAGTTTCTAGAGAAACAAAATTGTAAGAATGTTTTTTCTAAATTGGTTCTCAAAACTGGTTAGTCTTAAAGATGTTGATGACTCTACTTCCACTAGTAAAGAGGCCACTGCTAATGCATGGCATGAGGTGGCAATACAAATATACAAAATATCACCACCAATTGATGAAAGGCGAGGCTCTGGGTGATGGCATGTTTGATACCTTTCTATAATTTTGTCATAATGAGAAGTATAAGGAAGCTGATTGTTTGGTCCTACTTTCTCTAGACAAAATGGTGAGAGAAAGTGATGAGCTCAAAGCTTCAGAGTCAAATCTCAGGCACCACATCAACAACCTCAAAGTTTCCACTTGTGCCTTGAAAGAAAGCCTTATTTCTTGTAGTAACAGAGCTGATATTGCTGAAAAACAAACCACAGTTTTATCGTAAGAGTGGCTGAATTACAATACCAACTCAATTCCCAAACTCGAGTGGTGACTGAAATTAAAGTGAGGGCCTTGATTGGGAAAAAATGGGATCCTGAAACTTGGGATGGGGACACATGGGCTGATAATCAGGAAGCTGGGGACACGGAGCCCCTAAATTCCATTGAATCACTCCTGCCAACAGAACCAGCCCTCTCACTCCCATCTGAAGAGATTATCCATCTTTGCCTGCTAAGCCACCCTCCTCAGTAAAACCATGAACCCCTCCACCCTCATCTGATGAGATTAACCCAGCTGTGTCTAAAGAGCACGTGTCTGAATCATTGCCTAGGGCATTGCCTGAGGCAGATACCTTAAAACACAATGCTGAGTATTCTCAAAACACATCTCCACAACCCATTTTGGCTTCTAGACCTATAACTAGATTTAAGTCTCAGTGAGCCCCAAAAGATAAAGTACAAAGTGTGACCCAGGAGGAGGTATGCTACACTTCAAAAGAACTGCTTAACTTTTCTGATATGTACAAACAGAAACCTGGGGAATACGTGCAGGAATGGGTATTAAGGGTGTGGGATAATGGTGCAAGGAACATAAAGATGGATAAGTCTGAATTTATTGATATAGGCCCAGTAAGCACAGATTCTTCATTCAGTGTTTCAGCTCAAGAAGTTAGGAAAGGATCTAATAGTTTATTTGGTTGGGTTGCTTAAACATCAATTATGAGGTGGCCTACACTAAATCAAGTTGAAGTGCCAGACTTGCCTTGTATAGTGTAAAAGAAGGTATCCAAAGGCTTAGGGAATTGGCACCTTAGAGTGGATTTATCAAGTTAGACCCACAGACCCACAGATGGAGTGCCCAGAGGACACACCTTTTACCACAACACTGAGGAACAAATTTGTGAAGGGAGCCCCAGAATCCTTGAAGACTGCTGTGATTGCTATTTTTACGTAAGTCAGATTTGACAGTGGAAACTGCCCTAACTGAATTAAGACACCTAACTACAATAGGGCTGATAGGATCTCATGGTAGGAGGGACCTAATGGCAGCACTCAATCAACAAAGACAAGGTGGGTGTGGTTACTGTAATGAACAGTGGAGTCAAAGCAGTAATCAGAATAGTCTGACTCATATGGATTTACAGCATTGGCTACTTAGTCATGGTGACCCCTAGGAGTGAAATAGATAGGAAATCTACTAAATATTTACTTAATCTGTACAAGCAGATGAATTCTAGGTCAAGATACAGCAGTCTAACTTGAATCGCCAGAATAGAGTGTCACAGTCCTCGAACAATTGCCAGACTTCAGCAAGTTTACAGACCTACAACCCTTTGAATGAAGAGGAAGCCAGGTCCCTTGAGGAACGACTCCACTACACTGAGAAAAACTTACATTGCTAATCTTTTCTCAGCCTTCCCCAAAGGGATCTACAGCCTTTTACTAGAGTGACTGTTCATTGGGGAAAAGGAAATAACCCATTTTTGGGGGATTACTGGATACTGGCTCTAAACTGATGCTAATTTCAAGAGATCTAAAACATAGCTGTGTCTCACCAGTCAGAGTGGTGGCATATGGAGGTCAGGTTAATTAATGGAGCCTTAGTTCATGTCCATCTTACTGCAGGTCCAATAGGTCCCCAAACTCATCCTATAGTGATTTACTCAGTTTCAGAATGCATAATTGGAATAGATATACTCAGCAACAGGCAGAACCCGCACACTGGATCCCTGACAAGTGTAGTGCGGGCTATTATGGTAGGAAAAGTCAAGTGGAAGCTATTAGAACTGCCCCTACCTAGAAAAAATAGGAAACCAAAAGCAATACTACATTCCTGGAGGGATTACAGAGATTACTGCCACCATCAAAGGCTTGAAGGATGCAAGAGTGGTGATTTCCACCACATCCCCATTCAACTCGCCTGTTTGGCCTGTGCAAAAAAACAGATGGATCTTGGAGAATGGCAGTGGATTATTGAAAACTTAGTCAGGTGGTGACTCCAATTGCAGCTGCTGTTCCAGATGTGGTTTCATTGCTTGAGCAAATTAATACATCTTCTGGTACCTGGTATGCAGCTATTGATCTGGCTAAGGCCTTTTACTTCATACCTGTTTCAAAGGTCCATTAGAAACAGTTCACCTTCAGCTGCCAAAGCCAGCAATACACCTTCAGTTGCCTACTACAGGGCTACATCAACTCTCCATCTGTGGCACAACCAGTGAATTTGTTCCAGTGGAGGAAAACTTCACTGTGTTAGAATTATGGGAAAAGAGTATATTATTCTCCATCTTAAAACTTTCCTAACCTTTCATCTTAGAAGATTCCTAAGTTTAGGAAGCTTCCTAACTTTCCTAAAGGATTTTCAGCATAATTTTGATCCCACTGTATGCACTGTTCTATATTTTTGTTGTTGTTTAAAAATACAGCTTTCTCATCATTCCAAGTCAGTCATATCAGCACAGGCAGACCTTTCTACAGCAGTCTTTTTTAAAAGCTGCACTGTGTGTATGCCCTGGTTCCCTACTGATGGATATTTTGCTGTTTTGTTTTTCCAGTTTGAGGATTTTGTTTTTCTTTCTTCCAAGCAGTGCTTTAACAAATGATAATTTAATGGACAATTTTATATGCATGTTTAGAGTACATCTGTGTTTACACATATACACATATATAGCAAATATTACTTTAGTTAGCATTCTTACATGTGCCATGTGAGAGTATATGTATACCCTATTTTTATGCAAATTATGTGTGCCTTCTGCATTTGTTTGCCAGCCACACCTGTCCCCCTCAATCACCCTCACAAGTGCCACCATGCCAATCCTATTCCATATGTTGCTGTTAAAAAAAAAACACTAGCATAGTGCACTTATGAAAATACCTTCTGGGGGCAGGGCATGGCCAGGAAACAAACACAAAAGGTGTGGATTATTTGTGCAAAAATATGATGCATAGCTATGCATAGACACGAAGAATTCATAGAGATTATTTTATTTACCATTTTGATTAACATTGTTAAATCAACCATTAAAATTATTATACCTTATGCTCCAACCAAAAAGTTTCATAATGCCCAGGCAGGTAACATAATGTATTGGGTATCCTGGTATAAGGTATTAAGTTGCTTGTTTTAGGGCCACAAAATAACCCATTTCCGTCAAGTCGATTCAGACTCACAGCACCAAGCAACCTGTTTATATTCTCTTTTAAAACAATGCCTACCAAACTATCAAAACAAAATATCCCCTTGGGTTATGTGCTTGCCTATGCTATATTATCAAAGCTTTTCAATTTTGTCATTCTTCTCATTGAAAAATGGTATTTTAATGCTGAGCTTGAGCAACATTTACAGGTAGTCCCAGACTTAACAAGTATTTGAGTTACGATGACCTGCACTTATGACCATCTTTTTTTTTTTCTTGTACATCTTATCGTGAGTAATATGTAGTATATACAATGTTGCAATGCATAACTTACTGATGTTATCATTCTCAGATGTTCACTTGTAGATGTTCAATGTTATGATTTATAAAGATACTGATAATAAAAGGCAATAATCATGAAAACTAGAAAAAAAAAGAGGTATTCTACTTCAGAACTGACTTACGATTGAGTTGTGAGAACAGAACCCTGTCATAAGTTGGGGATTATATGTATGTGTATAAGCAATATGTCCCTCTTTATTTGTGAACCATTCCATGTCCTTTGCAAGTCATGACAGTAAAGATGATAAGGGGATAGGGGTTGAAGATCCAATACCACATGGAAAAAAAAAAAAGTGGCAGAGAAAAAAAACAAAAAAACCAGCATATATTGAGCCTACAGCTGAGCCTGAGTGTAAACAAAAAGCTGATAAGACAGAAAATATCAGAAACTTAATAAGGCAGAAGAGATGTGCCTATCATTGCTCACATTTTGTTTTATTTTCTATCAAGACCTAACCTCCTTCAGCCTTCCCCCATTGCTTTGCTCATTTATTGTTTGTGTTAACTCAGGCCTGTGATAATGATGACTGCTTAATAATATCAGACATGATAACAGAAATGCTCAGTTTCTGTTGGTAATTGACTTTATTTGTGCAAATAATGAAAGTGGAGAGACATTTATAGTGTTGACAGGAATTTTCAATTTTTTTTTTAATTCAACAATTGACTTTAAAAAAAAAAAAGAGTTTTATGGTACCTAATAGCTTAGTGAACAAAGGAAAGCATAGAAGGAGGTAGACCTATTTGTTATAGACGTATATACAAGCTTTTGTATAAGTATGTAAAAAGTACAGGAAGTAGAAGTGGAAGTAGTAGTTTATTAATACTTGAGGATCCCATTTACTGCTTCATTTCTTTTCTAACATTTTTATATTCAATGTATAATTTCAAAACTCAGGGTGATGCTCTGTGCAATGTTCCACTGAAATCCCGAAGTATCCAATATAATACAATAAAACCATGCAGTAGTACACCAGTGATAATGGAAATTTGGATGATAGTGATTAACACTGGTTTCCATCTTCAACCAGCCCACATTCTCAGATGGAGGTGGTCTAAAGTTCTCATCTTCTATTTAGAGCAGGCTGGATGTGGGAGAAGAGTGAGGCCCCTCTTGAAAAGTCAAGCAGATTGAGGGTTGTTGTTGTTGTTAGTTGCCAGTCAAGTTGACTCTGACTCATGGCAACCCACGTACAACATAAGGAAACGTTGCCTGCTCCTGTGCCATCTTCGTGATTATCGGTATGCTCGAGTCCATTGTTGTGACCACTGTGTATTTTGAGTGTCTTCCAACCTATGGGGCTCATCTTCTGGGATTGTATTAGACTACATTCTATTGTGATCCATAGGGTTTCCATTGGCCTATTTCTGGAAGTAGATTTCCAGGCCTTTCTTCCTAGTCTGTCTTAGTCTGGAAGCTTCGCTGAAACTTTTCCACCATGGGTGACCTGCTGGTATTTAAATCAGTGGTATGGCTTCCAGCATAATATCAACTCACAAGGCGCTACAGGACACAAACTGACAGATGGGTGGTGGAGGTTGAGAGTAGGTCCTCATAGTTTCATTATTCGTCCTTACAAAACTGCCAGCATAAAAGTGGTGAAATAAACTCCAGTTAAGCAAGAGATTCTTGAATCACTGTCATTGTTCAGGAAATCCCAACTAGTCTGAGAACCCAGCTCTTTTCCCCTCTACATTTAACATGAAGGACCCCTGGTGGTGCAATGGTTAAGCACTAGGCTGCTAACCGAAATGTCTATGGTTCAAACCCACCAGCTGCTCTATGGGAGAAAGATATAGCAGTCAGCTTCCTTAAAGACTACAGCCTTGGAAACCCTATAGGGTAGTTCTACTCAGTTTTGCCATGAGCTGTTGTTGACTCTAAGGCAATGAGTTACATTTAAGACACTGTGTATAGCTACCACCAGGTGGTGCCAAATCCCAGTTGGGATCTTGATGGATTTGACACACAGCCAGACCTGTATGATTCCAAGCCTGCTAACTGTTTAGTCTTGCAATGTCATGACCACTTTCATACAAACGATTCTCTTGAATCCTACTGACCGCATTATGACAGTGTTTTACTGTGCCAGAATTTCTGCTGACTGACAGTCTGTAATTACAGTACAGGCAGTCCCCGGGTTATGAATGTCCGACTTAGGTACAACCTGTAGTTATGAACCAATGCCTGTAAAGCCTATCATATTAAAATTTCGAGATACATACAGTGGTTCATAATAACAAATGGCCACTACTTTGCAAAGTGCATCAAAACATTATTACTGTACTATTACATTAAAGATGTGTTAGTGTATCTAGATGTGTTTCTTTAATGTTTTTTATGTGTAGAAAGGCACACTATATACTATATACTAAGACAAACATTTGACTAACTGACTTTAGATTCGAACCATATCTAACTGTTCCAACTTACATACAAATTCAATTTAAAGACAGATTTAGGAACAGAAGTCACTTGTAATCTGTGGACTGCCTGTATTATAGGGCATCATGGAGGAGCAAGTCAATTGAGCAGAGATGGATCGTGTAACCAGTTTAATGTTACATCGTTGCTTCTCTTTGTCTCTGTTGTCTATTCACTTCTTACAGCACAGATTTTTTAATAGATGTAAGATTGAAAGGTAGTAGCTATCTGGTGAAAAAAACATTTTTTTTACATAATCTCTTGTGTCACATTAAGCTCTAAAGAAAATGGAAAGAATTTCTAATCGTAGTAATGACTCTTCAGAAAAAAATAGTTTAAGTAAAGTACTTATTAAACATACCAGAATAGGTGAAAAAAATCATTGGACTATAAATATCAACATCTAAAATCCAGTGTAATTGCCAGTGACTAGTAACTATAAAAAGGGCATGTTTCATTTGACTTATCATACCTAAGTGATATTGTTGTACTTAATGTTTTCAGTATTGGTAAATTCTTTGGGAATTTATTTATTTAATCTACATTTATTAAGAGATTATCATATGCCTGTACAAAGTTTAAGGTCTTTTCTACTGAGGACTTCTATGAGAAGAAACTATATATAAGTGCTTTAGGTAGAAATATTTGAGGTTACTTAATAAGACAACTTAATATTTTTGTTCTCCAGGGCTTTAAAATGTAAAATGTCTGCTTTTATTTGTAGTATCCAAATGATACTTTAACTAAAGAGCCTAGATAATTTGAATGGAGGTTGCAAAGCATGCTATTTTCTATATATGTAGAAATATCCCAACTCATCACAAAATTAATTTATTTACTTATTCCCATTTCCTGAATGGCTAGTATGATTCAGTTACTATACTGCTCACAGACCATATATTGTTGTTGTTGTTAGATGCTGTCAATTCAGTTCCAACTCATAGTGACCCTGTGTACAACAGAGCCAAACAACGCCTGGCCTGTGCCATCCTCACAGTCATTGTTATACTGGAGCCCATTGTTGCAGCCACTGTGTCAATCCAACTTGTTGAGGGTCTTCCTCTTTTTTGTTGGCCCTCTACTTTGCCAAGTGTGATGTCCTTCTCCAGGGACTGGTCCCTCCTGATAACATGTCCAAAGTATATGAGAAGAAGTCTTGTCATCCTTGCTTCCAAGGAGCATTCTGGCTGTACTTCTTCCAAGACAGATTGGTTCATTCTTCTGGCAGTCCATGGCATATTCAATATTCTTCAATATATATTCAGGGTTTGAGGAAGACAAATAGCTAGCACCAGTCTTGCTATCCCTGATTTTGAACCAACTGAGGAATTAAACTTCAGAGTAAGCATATGGAAGCTAAAATATCACCTAAATTACTGATAACAGGTAGGCTGAAGAATGACAGTTGAAAGTTGTGGTGTGCTCAAGCCAGCTCATGTGGACTTGTGAAAGCCTATTGAGCACATATCTTCCCAACTCCACGTACAGTGACATCATGTTGGTAGCTTGAAATCAACATGGTGAGAGTATTTATACCACAGAAATTGCTAAGTGCCACAAATCAGGGACTTTTTCCCCCTAGAGAGCTGGTTGTTAAACATTTAATACCACATGATCGTCTGAAGCATGTTGTGATGGTTAAGATTGCGTGTCAACTTGGCTGGGCCATGATTCTCAGTGGTTTGGCAGTTGTATGATGTTATGATCACTTCCATGATGAGATGTGATATAATGTGATCACTTTCATGATGGGATCTGTAGACAATCAGTTGAAAGAGTTTACTCGGACATGTGGCCTGCATCAAATATAAGTGGACATTCTGGCAAGGCTCATGGGCTTTTGCTCACTCTAGATCCTGTACCTGTCTCCTGTTCATCTGATCTCCAGTTCTTGGGACTTGAGCTAGCAGCTTACCTGCCATCTTGCCTTCCGGCCTTGGGATTCATCAGTCTTCACAGCCTGTGAGCCAGAGCCTTGCTGTCTGACTTGGTGATCTTGGGTTTGCCAGCCCCCGTGGCTACATGAATCAGGAGAAGTCTCCAGCCCAAACCACCGACTTGGGACATTCCAGCCTCTACAACAGCAAGAGCTATTTCCTTGATATAAATCTCGCTCTATAAATATTTATGTGCTTTACTGGTTTTGCTTCTCTAGGGAACCCAGCCTAAGGCAGCAACTTAAGGGAAGTTTGAAGTAATTTTTAAAAATTTAGTCCCTATTTTATAAATGCATTACTATTTAGAGCTTCCAAATAAAAGTAGTGGTATATAAAGAGCTAAAGAAATTACACATGTATCATTTTTTTGCACTTGTGTGTATGTGCCTATATTTCTGTATGTGTATGTGTGTGTTTGTTTATTACAGTTTTTCTCATTTATAATTTGTTCCTTTCATAGAGAAGTAAGTAAACTCTTGAGCCTCAGGAATTGTTGTCACATTAGAATCTTGAAAAAAAGTTTTATTTTGATTTTATTTTGCAACCGCTTCTGTTAAATATGAAAGATGGTAGGAATGCTAACATAGCTGAGATTTTATTCTCTTTAAAATTCTTAAACGTTAAAGTGTCTTAAATTCTTAAAGTGTCTGGAAAGCATTGGTTGATTTCATCTGGCATTTGAACAATGGACTGTTTATTATGTTTTTCTTTCTGAATTTATATTGTTGTAAGGAGCGAAGGTATCTATTGCAGCACTTGGCGTGTCTCTACTATATGGATTCTAGTTCTTTTCTGTGTGTGGCTGTTATTAATATGAGTTATTCATCTTCTTAGACTTAAGCAATGGTCTTGCAGAGATTTTTTTACTAGTTTGTGATCTGGCACAATGCGTATTTGTACAAATCATAAACACATTTTTGGACTTTTTTTAAGTAGAAAAGATCATGTCAGATTATTGTCCAAAAAGTTATTTTCTCAATTTACAGTTATTCTGGGTCCATATAGAAACAACTTAGAAAAAATTAAAACATACAAAAAGGAGGGAACTAAGGTTCAAAAAAAAGAAGACGAAAATTGGTTTGGGGTAAAACCTTGGGGTTAGGTATGATTAGGATGTTATATTAATTAATGAATGTTTATTATCTGTTAAGTATGTGTTTGTGTGTTCATGAATGCATGTGCACGTGTGTGTGTTGATTTTGAGCTTTTAACACTGAAAATCCAGCTAAGTCGGCACTTTGATCTTTGATTTAGAGTTTGATGGCTATGCTCTTTCTCAGCTGTATAAAGTTGATGCACTTTAGGCTAGAAGCAAGTATTTAATTTTAGCTGCAATTCATTTTCTATTTGATCAAGACAGGTAACAAGACCCTTCCTCACTATTGTTTTGGTATTTAGTAAGTCATGGTAACAAAACATGCCTGCCCTCAGTTAATAAATCAATTTTAGGATTTCTGAATTTAAAGTGATATTTAATAACAGTACAGAAAGAGAGGATAAATGAAAAAGACCTACCAAAAAGCTGTTGACTTTCTAAAAGCAAGAAACTGAAATTGACACTAATCGCTTTCATAGGAAAATAATAATGTGGTTTGAAAATTATTTTTACCTCCGAAATATATCATCTTTGATTATAAGTTTTATGACACATAGTTCTATGCTAGGTATGTTCAGGGAAGGAACACAGGGAAAACATAAAGTGGTCAAGGTACTTACAGTATGGTGTGACAGCTAGGACTCACCTATAAGCAAATAGTTCCAAGTGACCAGGCAGTGTTGTGGAACACAGATGCCACAGACAGGAAAGTAGAGAAGGGAGAGGAGCCAAGGAGCCATTCGGGACAATATATGTGAGATAAGTCTTAAACGATGGATTTGGATTTAAGAATTATTTGGTGAGGGCATTTTAAAAAGGAGAAATACTTCCCTATTGGGGACATTGGAAGACAGATGAGAGGACCAGCTGAAATATAAAGGGAATAGCTTCTTGATAGAGTCTTAACTACTTGATAAAAGAAATGTTGACTCTATCCTATAAGCAGTGAGAAGTTTTTTAATACTTGGAAGGAGGAGAATATGCGGTAGTACGCTCTTGGACATGAGAATAAATGGGAGGCTGAAGTATCGCTTTGGGGTCTATTTCAATAGGCCAATTGTATAGTGATGTTGTTGTTATTGTTGTTAGTTGCTGTTGAGTCGATTTTGACTCATGGTGACCCCATATGTGCACAGTACAACTGCTCCACAGGTTTTTAAGGCTGTGGCCTTTTGGAATCAGATCACCAGGCCTGCCTTTCGAGACATCTTTGAATGTATTCCAACCACCAACCTTTTGGCAAGTAGTCAAGTGCTTAACTATTTGTGTCACATATACCCTGAATATTGGTAAGCCATGAAATTAAATAATTGGTGATATTTTCTGAAAAAGGTATTAACATTTAGGTTACCTAAACTGTAGAATCCCAAATGAATACTCATTAATTA
This sequence comes from Trichechus manatus latirostris, assembly GCF_000243295.1. Taxonomy (NCBI): domain Eukaryota; kingdom Metazoa; phylum Chordata; class Mammalia; order Sirenia; family Trichechidae; genus Trichechus; species Trichechus manatus. The sequence continues at coordinate 154,282 of NW_004443983.1, read as the reverse complement.
TACTACATATCAAAACTTTGAAAAAAAGCTTAAATATCAGAGTAATAGTCTAAATATAGATTATCACCTACTTAGTGTTTATTGTACTTAACTCTTACATTGGTTAACTTGGTTACCTAACTCAATAATGATGTTGTGGCAATCTGTTATTAACAAAGAAAGAGAAAAAAAATAAACTATTTGCAGATAGATTCAAGAAATACATGTAATATATGAAAGAAAGAAAGCCTAAAAAATACCTTTCAGGGCAAAAGATGTAGGAAGTGGATAATAGGAAAGCATAGAGAATCACAGAGGAGAAGAAGAACTGGAGAGAAGGGAAAAAAAAAAAAACCCTCTTAACTATAGAGAATACTACCTTTTGTAAAAAGCAAAAAAAGAATTATTTGACATTCTTGTTCAAAGCACTGGGCATATCAATAATACATCTCTGGAAGCTCCTAGGTATAATCTGTGCTGATTTTCTCTTTGATTTAATAGCCCAAAGTTAACCCTGCCACTGACTTGTAGGGTGGGTATGAAAATGAGGATGAGCTGGCCAGCCTGGTCGGTAGGGTTTCCAACCTAAAAAATGAGATCCTCACAATATTTTTAAAATAGCAAATTTAGATATTGATTTAATATTGCTATTTTACAAAGTTCTCTTTTTAATCATCAGATGTTTGTGTTTGACTTTTCAAGTTATAATACCAACATGAGTGCCGCTTCCCCAGCTTTGTCCATCTCATACATTTTGACACCATAGAACACATCATTGTGACGGAAAGCAAGGGAATGATTTTGCACATGGAAGAAACCCCTTTCAAGTGAACAGTGACCTTTTATATCTGAACCTAAACCAAACCATTTTTAAAGGTCACAGGCTCACACCTAACCTCAGATTTCCCTTCTTAAACACCATGCTCAGAATTTCACCTGTTATCTTGGTAGCTGCATCTGTGTACGACTTGATTTGACCTCATCAGAGGAAGACTGACTGATCTGGGTTCAGTGTCAGTAATTACAGCTGTTAGCAGGCACTTCCTTCCTGCAAGAGACTATTTAGCAAACAGCAATGTACAGAGAGACAGGGCCACCTACTGAGACAAACCAACATCAAGTAAAAGGCAGTGTCTGGATCAAATACTAATCTTTCCAGAGGAGATCTCATTCCTTGAATTTTTGTGCAACTTTTTAATTTCTGGGTATAAAAGTACTAGTTACTTAATACAAGAAACACTCTGAAGGCACTGGCAAAGAATAAAAAGACTAACAAGACATGGTTTATGTCCTCCAGGAATACAAATGTAAATACAAGTACAAATAAACAGAAGTAAGGAACAGCAATAAGCTGATTAGGCAGGTATAATTTTGAGAGATCACCTCCTCAAGGGAAATTAGCAAAGAACATTGAAAGCTAAAGTTTCTATGCTAAGTGAGTAGGCATCAAAAAATACCTGTTTTAGTAGGGGACTTATATAAGATATGTTTTCTATATTATGAGTTAAATGAGTAGATATCCTTATAAAAATGTGTAGTGTTGAAATAAGAATTTAGACCTGGTCTCTAAATTTGCGTGTGTGTGAACAAGGAAATAGCCCACTGTCATTAAGACTTGCATTGCTACAAAAAGGCAAGGCTGAAACCCTTATCTGGTTACAGGAGAGGAGACTGGGTTACTTTTCTTTGTCCAGCTCGACTATGAGAGCAAGTGTTTGTATAAATTTCATTTGTCACTTGTTTCATGTATGGAGAAAGATGGTCAATTTTTGCAGGTTGACCTTAAATTAAGTGACTTTGCCAAATTCACTTATTAATGCTGATAATTTATTAAGTAGATTATTTCAGATTTTTACATATGCATTCACATCATCTGTGAGTAAAGATAGTTTTATTTTTTTCTTCCTTCCCCATTCTTATAATTTTTATTTCTTCTTCAGTTATTGCAGAGGTTGACCCATCAAGGACAATGTTGAATAGCAGTGGTGACAGCAAGGCAGATCTCAGGGGGCAAGCATTCAATGTTTCATCATTAATGTGATGTTTTCTATGGCATTTTTATAAATATTTGTTAGATTTAGGAAGTTTTTCTTCTATTCCTCCTTTGCTGGGAGTATTTGTTTTTAATCATTAATGGGCATTAAATTTTCTTCAAATGCATTTTCTGCATCTACTAAGATGGTATTTCCCCTCTCATACTAGCATTTTATGGTATATCTTCAATCATGAATTTATTTACATTTAAGTTTTCTCAATGACAGTGTTTTTAATACACTTATTTTATATAACATGTAAATAAAGTTTGAATGTTTTTTATATAATCCATGGATGTTTTTAAATAAATGAATGGATTAATTTCCTTTTATTGATGTAATGATTTTTTTGCAATTATGTTGTCTGCTCTGTTTTTAATGCATCTTCTATTTTCAATATTTTTTTCTATTTTCCTTGTGTCTGTCTCGCTATAGTTTAGATGTGTGTGTGTGTTTTCCCTCAGGTAATTTGAAAGTTTTATAGGGTGTATTTTATTTATTTATTTATTTTTCCTGATTATATAGAAAATGTTGAAATTGTACATAATATTATAGGTAAAGAACCTTTATTAAGTATTTTTTTAATGCCTGGCTATCACTTGACCATGGATTTGTCAATTATTTCTTTACTTTAAAATCTTTTGGTAGTTTCCTCTGATAATTTTACAAAATAGATTGAAACCATGATCTCATGGTTTATTCATTTATCCAGTGCCTATTGATTTTCTTCTAAGGATGTTTACAAAATTACTGCATCTTAATTGCTTTCCTTTTGTATTAGTTTCCTATTGCTACTATAACAACTTGCCATAAATTTAGTTGCTTAAAATAATATAAATGTATTATCTTGCAGTTCTGGAAGTCAAAAGTCCAAAATCAGTCTCAATGGCTAAAGTCAAGTTTTTCTCATTACTACTTTCTTCCAGACTCGCTAAGGAAGAATCCAGTTCCCTGTCTATTTCCAGCTTCAGTTGGAATTGACTCGATGGCAATGGGTTTGGTTTTCTTTTTTTTTTTCTTTGGTTTACCCACGTTCCTTGGCTGTGTCTTCATTTCAGTCAGCAATTCCACCACACTAACCTCTTCTATATCTCTTTCTCTCTGACTTCTCTGGCTTTGACCCCCTTGCCTTCCTCTTATAAATATCCTGTGTTTACATTGGACCCACCCAGATAATCCAGGATAATCTCCCCACCTCAAAATCCTTAATTTAATCACTTCTGCAAAGTCCCCTTTGTTTTGTAAGGTAACATAGTCACAGGTTCTGGAGGTGACAACAAGGACATTTAGAGGAGGCATTATTTCATCTACCACACAATCTTTCCTCTTTCTTTCTTCCCTTAATATTTTCTTATCAAGTAGTTATTTTTGTATGGTTTATTTTCATAAGATTTACCTCCTGTAATCCTATTTCCCTAATTGTTCAGTCTTGCTTTTATTTAAATGAATTCAACTTTTCTTTTTCCATATCTTGATTAGTAGAATTGCATTTTGTCTGCTGATTTTCATCAAGAAGGTGTCACAGGTGCTATATTTTCTAGGCTTTTTTTTGTGTTTGAGAATGTGAATTTTAGCTTTTATTTTGAATGTCAGCTTGGCTGGTATAATAGTGCTGGGTCATATTTTCTTTCTCTCAGAATTTGAGTTATTGCTATAATGTCTCGTGCATTTTAATATTATAATTGACGAATCTGAAGATAGCTTGATATTTTTCCATTGTAAGTGACTTTGCAAAATTTCTTTATCCTTGAACTCTTATTACTTAAATAAGATACATTTCATGGTTGATGGTTTTGTATCAGACTTTTCCCCTAGAAAATGTTATGCTCTTTCAACTTAATTTTCATTTTTTCCCGTATTTTAGACATATTTTCTTTTATTATGTCTCTCAAGGCATTTAAATCTCCTTTATTGGATTTGCTCCTTGAAGGGCACCAGTTACCGTGGTATTGACCATCTTTGCCTGTTTTCATAACAATAATCATTGTATTAGTTGCTTTAGTCCCTTTGTTTTATCCTTTACCTTTACTCTGAATATATTAATTTTTCCTATTTGCCAGTGAATTTTCTCACCTGTCTATTCTTTTTCTTTTTGTATCTAATATATTTACTAATTCATTAATATTGTCACATTGCCCCATGTTTGTTTCCTTATTCTTCAACCTTTCTCTTCATCTCTTTCTGTTGCTTCATGATTTTTATCTTTCAATTATTCATTTAGTAGTAACTCGATTTTATTAATTTTTCTCAGTATGAGTTAATCATTTATTTTCTTCTAGAATAGAGATTATGACATTTTGTTTCCACTTAACCAATGTTAACATGGACAATTGTCCAACACTTTCTATTTGCAACAATATTTTTGTGTAACTTTATTATAATTGCTTCCTGTCGTGGTTTGAATTATGTCCCCCAAAAAATGTGTGTATCAATTTGGCTAGGCCATGATTCCTGGTACTGTGTGATTTTCCTGTACGTTGTAAACCTGTCTCTATGATGTTAATGAGGGAGGATGGGTGGCAGTTGTGTTAGTAAGGCAGGACCTGATCTACAAGACTGGATTGTGTCCTGAGGCAATCTCTTGAG
>NW_004443983.1:145798-146836 GCF_000243295.1 Trichechus manatus latirostris | reverse complement strand
GCTAAAACCAAAGACAAACAAAGAATCCTGAGAGCAGCTTGAGAAAAACAAAAAGTCACATACAGAGGAGAAACAATAAGACTAAGCTTGGATTTTCGGCAGAAACTATGCTGGCAAGAAGGCAATGGGATGACATATATAAAACCTTGAAAGAAAAACATTGCCAGCCAAGATTAATATATCCTGCAAAACTCTCGTTCAAATTTGATGGTGAAATTAGATCATTTCCAGATAAACAGAAATTAAGGGACTATGTAAAAACCAAACCAAACTTACAAGACATATTAAAGGAAGTCCTTTGATCTGAGAACAAACAATATCAGACCATAGGCTGAATATAGGACAGAGGATTGTACTAGCCAGATACCAACTAGGAAATGGACTCTTAAGGACTAGGCAAAACCAAAAGAGTTACAAAAGGGAACCAGAGAGGTTAATCTGTAAATGACAACAGCATCAGAACAATAAAAGAGGGAATAAATGGTGTGATATAGAACCTTCTAATCGAGAGGAAGTCAAGTGATACCAAGTAATAATAGACTGGTTCAAATCTAGGAAGATAAGGGTAAATTTCTAGATAACAAAAGAAAGTTAACAAACTGGCTCATCAATATAAAGAAGAAAAACATAAAGTCTCAGTAAAAACAAAACCTACAAAAACAAAGGAAATGCAAAAAAAAATCCACAAACAAAAGGAACTCAGCACAGGAAAGTAAAAGGAACAAAATTGGAGCACATTTTGCTGAGTGAAATAAGTCAATCACAAAAGAACAAATATTGTATGAGACCTCTACTGTATAACTCATGCAAAATTTACACACAAAAAGTAACAATCTTTGCTGGTTATGAGGGATGGGAGTGGTGTGGGGGGAACTAAATAGACAATAGATAAATGGTAACTTTGGTGAAGGGTAAGACAGTATACATTACTGGGGAAGCCAGCACAGCTTGTACCAGGAAAGGTCATGGAAGCTCCATAGACACTTCCAAACTCCCTGAGGGAGTGAATTGCTGGGTGGAGGGTTGTGGGGACCATGG
>NW_004443983.1:138213-145698 GCF_000243295.1 Trichechus manatus latirostris | reverse complement strand
GGATGGGTGGCAGTTGTGTTAGTAAGGCAGGACCTGATCTACAAGACTGGATTGTGTCCTGAGGCAATCTCTTGAGATGTAAAAGACAGAAGTGAGCAGTGAGACAGGGGGACCTCATACCATCAAGAAAGCAGTGCCGGGAGCAGAGCGGGTCCTTTGGACCGGGGCCCCTGCTCCGAGAAGCTCCTAGTCTGGGGGAACACTGATGAGAAGGCTGACAGAGAGAAAAAAACCTTCCCCTGGAGCTAATGCCCTGAATTTGGACTTTCAGCCTATCTTACTGTGAAGAAATAAATTTTTCTTTGTTAAAGCCACCCACTTGTGGTATTTCTGTTATAGCAGCACTAGATAACTAAGACACTTCCTTTCTCACTTCATCTGACCCCTGTTTATCTTTTCTCAAAAGTTACAATTTTGTATAGCCTCTGTGTGTGGTCTGCATGTGATTGAGAGAATGGAATTGCAAATGGGTGTGGAGAGGAATCATCTGGGACTAGGGATAAACCTAGTCAGAAAACTTAAATTCTACGTTGTTTATCAATATTCTTTACCACAATTCACTTTACAGGAGATATATCACAATACATGCCAGCATATATTTAGGGTGCCAAAAATAACACCTATGAATTTGGTGCAGAATCTTGGAGTCTTGGCATCTATTACAGAGCAGTCTCCCAAACAGATTTTTATCCTGTTACACCCTGACTTTCCACCAAAGTTCTGTCTGTCCAATCCTTCATGAGCATAAGAGAATAATGAGATTAAAAATGTCATTTTAGGCCCGAATTTGGAGTCCAGAGTGGTCCAGAGATATTTTAGCATGTTTGCCTACTCTCACTGTCCCCAGAAACCTCTTCTTTCTTTTTTCTCTATTTGTATGTTTAGCTAAATTCTTGTTTATAGATGAGATGTTACTTCTGCGTGTTTAAAATATTTCTGCTCTTTTTCTGTTTTCCTCCCAGCCAGAAAACCCCAAACGATAAATCATTTTTCCTTTTTCTGAGGTGGTTGGAAGTTAGTTCTCTTCTTGAACTGCCTTAATACTCTCTCATTTTGCTCTTTCTAAACATGGATTTTACTTATTATTATTATTTTTTTCAGGATGTTGTTAAATTGCCTGTTTCTCCCTATACTTCGATTGGGCTGTTAGGACTAGCATGGAACTAAATCAAGTCTGGCCTTGAAGAATATTAAAAACTTTTTTCTTTTTCTCTGGCCAACAGCTCTTGGTTTGATGATCTCTACTTGTATTTGTGTCTGTTGTTGCTTTGCTATTATAGTCTATTTTTCACTCATATTTTTAGGTTTGGAGGCAGTGAAATTTTGAGATTTGACATTACTCTGTCATCATCTGAAGCTTGTATTTTAGATTTGTTTAATCTTTTCTAAAAGCATTAGTGTTTTGTTCCTTTGGAAGATATCAAGACAGTAATCAGTCCAAAAATATGTTGGTGAATGTGATCTCTTTGGCCCAGCTGATCATAGTTTTGATTCACTTTGGAATAAAGTTAATGAGAGTGATGAAAATGAGATCCACTTCCAAGCCCAGGTCTTGTTCTAAACCAAAAACTAAACCAAACCTATTGCCATAGAGTTGATTTCAACTCATAGCGACCCTTTAGGATACAGTAGAACCACCCCACAGAGTTTCCAAGGAGCAACTGGTGAATTTGAACTGCCAACCTTTTGGTTAGCAGCCAAGCTCTTAACCACTACACTACCAAGGCTCCTGTCCTGATTTCTTTCAGATAAAACACTGATAGTTTGAAATCTTCATCTGCCTTACAATTCTCTGGGAAATTTAAAAAATAGCTTCCTCGGTCCTATCTCCAGATTCTGTTTTCAATTTTTGGGATGGGGCTCTGATAGTTTTTTTGTTTTTTTGTTTTTTTTAAGTTCTCAGAGTTATTTAAAGTGCAGCAAGTGTTGAGAACCATTGCAATAAAAAATCAATCAGGAAGAATACACGTTTTCTGGAGGGGTGGTGAGAGACTCTTGGCTCAATGTTACCACAATTCAGCATAAGTGAAGAAAATTATTTCCCTTTTACCTAGAGCCACAGGAGAAATTACTTTAATTTAAACTATTGTCAACATAGTTATTGAATAAAACCACCTTTCTTCTGGGGAATAAAAGCAAGTTTTCCTTTGAAATTTGGGTTGAAAAATACTAAAATCTTATTTTACAGTCAGTTCTATTTCAGGTAATGTACTATATCAGAGTTGCAAGAGATTAATTTTTTTCATTTACGGTTGAAGAGGAAGGTTGCCTTCTGTGTTTACTTGAAATCTGCTACCATAATGGGGAAAAAGGTTTTGAAGTTAAATGTGTATCAAAAATTCCAAATATTTTTCTAAAAAGAAACCAAAATACATATAGATATATGTCCAGAAACTGGCCATATATGTGGGGTTAGGGAGATGTCTGTTGTATTCCTTTACCAGTTAACCTACTGTGGTACTAGAAAATTTATCATAGCCTTGCTACATACATTCAGGTTTTTTTTTTTTTAATTTATCTGATCACAAGTTAAGCATTCAAAATTTTACTCTGCTAAGAGCCATGCCGTTACACAGATTTCAGGGAATATGTGATTTGAATTTTCAAGAAGGTTTTATCTCATGTGGATAGCTTCATCTTTTGGGAACTAATTCAGTCTCCAGGAGACTTCATCAGATCAGTGATTTTCAAAACATTGTAAGACAAGCAGAGGGAATGTCCCTGAAAAAGAAGAGCAACGTTTCATGTTAACTAAGAAAGCTGCCCCATGGGACACCTGTGCCCCAATGGATGCCTTTAGATGCACAATCTGATTTTAAATTGGTAGACATTACCTTCTCAAAACACACAGGAAGATATACAGATAGGACCAGATGCTTTTGGAGCGTAGGTATTTACTATGTTTTATAATAAAATGTTTAAAAAAAATAAAGGAAAGAAGGAGAGATGAAAGGAAGGAAGAAAGACCATTTAGTTTATCAGACATTTCCCAATGTAACATATATAATTCGTATTGCTCCCTGTATTACTAAGGTTTACAAAAAGATAGCCAAAATAGGTATACTTAGTTTCAATAAATTTGAATATCTACATTAGTTACAGTCTATTTCCCACGTTTAGAAAATTTCACTTTTCTAAGAAATAAACAGGGTTAAGTGATTTATTATCCATTGCCGTCATATATTTTCTCTATGTCCAATAATTTTAAACATGTGAGTGATTCCCATAGTATCAAATCTATATGTGGTGATCCCTTTGGCAAATACATTATTGAATAATTGAACTTTTAGGCTAGATGATATTGAACAGTTGCCAATCAGTAATGTTTGCCTTACATTAGCAAAATATTGAAATAGAAAACTAGATTGCTTCCTTTCATGTATTTGTCAATCAAACATGTAGGTTTTACACCATGTTCAGACCAGGAGTGAGACTGACAGTTTTAAAACAGCCAAGATTGAATAATATTAACGCTTTTGAAGCAAACATTGATGATTCTCTCCCAAGAGGTGTTTATCTTTGTTTTTGAGAATTTTGAAATGTCACATATTTTTGTACATATTTTTTCTTTAATGTATAATTCATTCTTTAATGCTTCTGTTCATTCTCTTAACATTTGGTGGCCCAATGGTTAAGAGATAGGGCTGCTAACCCAAAGGTCATCAGTTCTGATTCACCAGCTGCTCCTCAGAAACCCCATGAGGCAGTTCTTCTCTGTCCTATAGGGTTGGTATGAGTCAGAATCGACTTGACGGCAATGGGGTAGTGTATGCCATACACTGTAGTATGAAGTAAACAAAGTATCTGTCCATGTGGAGAATATGGAATAGTGAGAGAAATCTATATCGGTCAAGTAAAGAGGAACATGAATATTCAATCTAAACATTTGATAATGCCATGACAGAAGAATACAAGATTTTATTAAAGATTTGGAAGATATTATCTAAGATGGGAGTATGGCAGTATGAAGTGTGATATTTGAGCTAAGAACTGAGGATTAAAAGAGGCATTCATTTAGTAGGGAGCATTTCAGGAAGATCGATGAGATATGAGAAATCCTTGAGGTAGGAGAGAGCATGCATGGAGAATTAAAGGAATGAAAGAAGGCTTATCTGGGTGGTGGACAGAGAGCAAGAGAAAGAAACACCAGGGACTATGAGAATTTCCAGCAATCTACAAATATCAGAATGTTAAATTACTTTTATTTAAAATCAGTGGTAGAAATGGAATCAGAAAGTGATATTTTGTTGCCATTGCTCAAATTTTATTTTATAATTTTATAAATTAAACAACCTTTACTTACCCCTATTTAAAAAATAAATTTCTAGCTATTTCTATTGTTTATACCACCACACAGTGACAGTATTACAGCAAAGCCTTGACCACACAAGTCAAACTATCTATTTATGTGTAGATAGATAGAGATAGATAGATAGACAGATTAAAGAACTTTTTTTAAAAAACAGTATACTACAGACAGAAAAAATTTTTGGCTTTGACAAATCTAATCAGGGTCTAATCTCTAAAATTTACAAAATACTGCAAAGCCTCAGCAACAAAAAGACAAATAACCCAATTAAAAAATGGGAAAAGGGTATGAACAGGCACTTCACCAAAGAAGACATTCAAGTGGCTAACAAACACATGAGGAAATGCTCATGATCATTAGCCGTTAGAGAAATGCAAATCAAAACTCCCCAAAAAGGCTAGCATTAATCCAAAAAACACAAAATAATGAATGTTGGAGAGGTTGTGGAGAGACTGGAACACTTATACACTGTTGGTGGGAATGTAAAATGGTACAACCAGTTTGGAAATCAATTTGGCACTTCCTTAAAAAGCTAGAAACAGAAGTACCATACGATCCAGCAATCCCACTCCTTGGAATATATCCTAGAGAAATAAGAGCCATCACACGAATAGATATATGCACACCCATGTTCATTGCAGCACTGTTCACAATAGTAAAATGATAGAAATGACCTAGGTGCCCATCAAAGGAAGAATGGATAAACAAATTATGGTATATTCACACAACGGAATACTACACAATGATAAAGAGCGTTGATGAATCTGGGAAACATCTCATAACATGGATGAATCTTGAAGGCATTATTCTGAGTGAATTTAGTCAGTTGAAAAAGGACAAATATTGTATGAGACCACTATTATAAGAACTCAAGAAAAAGTTTAAACACAGAAGAAAACATTCTTTGATTGTTACAATGGTGGGGAGGAAGGGAGAGGGGAATTCACTGACTAGATAGTAGACAAGAATTATCTTAGTTGAAGGGAAGGACAGCACACACTATGGGGTTAGTCAGCACAACTGGACTAAACCAAAAGCTAAGAAGTTTCCTGAAACAACCAAATGCTTAGAGGAACAGTGGTCTAGGAAACATGGTTTCAGGAGACATCTATGTCAATTGGCATAACAAAGTTTATTAAGAAAATGTTCTGCATCCCACCTTGATGAGTGGCATCTGAGGTCTTAAAAGCTACTGAGTGGCTATCTAAGATGCATCAATTTGTCCCAACCCACCTGAAACAAAGGAGAATGAATAACACCAAAGATACAAGGAAAATATTAGCCCAAGAGACAAAAGGACCACATAAACCAGAGACTCCATCAGCCTGAGACCAGAAGAACTAGATGGTGCCTGGCTACCACCAATGATTGGCCCTGGCAGGGAACACAACAGAGAGTCCCTGATGGAGCAGGATAAAAGTGGGGTGCAGAACTCAAATTCTAGTAAAAGATCAGACTTAATGGTTTGACTGAGACTAGAGGGACCCCAGAAGACATGGCCCCCAGATTCTCTGTTAGCCCAGAACTAAAACCATTCCCAAAGCCAACTCTTCAGACAAAGATTAGATTGGACTATGGGACATAAAACAATACTCATGAAGAGTATGCTTCTTAGCTCAAGTAGATACATGAGTCTAAATGGGCAGCTCCTGTCTGGAGGGTATATGAGAAGGCAGAAAGGGACAGGAGCTCGTTGAATGGACACAGGAAATCCAAGGTGAAAAGGAGGAGTATGCTATCACACTATGGGAGTGCAACTAGGGTCACATAGCAGTGTGTGTATAGTTTTGTATTAGAAACTAACTTGAACTGTAAACTTTCATTTAAAGCACAATTAAAAAAAAGTATAGAACACATACATCTATGTGTAGATATATGTACTAGGTGCATATATATATATATAGTGTATATGTGTGTGTGTGTGGTATGTATACATTAGAGCTAAAATAATGTTTAACATATTTTCATTGAAAACATTAGAAAACCTGTTAGATAGTTCAATTTGAAGAGCCATTTTGTGGTTCAACTCTGTTTAGATGTCGGATTTCATTTCATATGATATCATTTATATTCTCTTCATAAACACTACCTAACTTAACTTTAAAATATTCATCTGTTTAAATATTATATGATTCATCTTATCATCTTATCTATGAAACTAATGTTTCATAGGCTGTTATTAGATTTCTATTGAATTGTCAAAATCTTTCCCTATGACTTTACCTATGCCTGAAGGAAAACCAATGCTTGGGAATTAAAGTATATCAATGTAATATACATGGTAGGACTTGGAAAACAAAACCTTAAGATTTTGTTTTGTTTTTAGACTCTAGTATTTTTCTATAAAATCTCATTCAGTGGTATAATCTTCTGCTGAGAGTTATTTTGTGGTTCAACTCTATTTAGATGTTGGAAGTACTTAGGAAGAAGAACTGATTAAAACATTTATTAGGGAACGTCTTTAAGTCCTACAAGGTCTTAGGTGTTATAGAAGAAGTGTATTATGATTTTTGCCCCTAGTTAACTTGCAATCTAACTAGGAATGTACACTCACAGATTCTAAGAGAATTAGAGATAAAGGTTAAACAAAATGGATATATAAAAACAGTGGGGGACTTCTGGCAACATGGCGCTCTAGGCAGAAGCACCACACCGTCCCTCCACAGCAAAAATCCGAAAAACTAAGCCAGACATAGAAAACAGAAATCCTGAAACCCTAAACATCAAATGAAGAGATAAAGAACTCAGCTAAGCACCAAATGGAATAAGAAACTGACAGGGAACAGAGAGCGAGGAGGCATACATGGAGAGGTCCCCTATCAGCTAATGCAGCATGGATCTGCCATCTTGGACTCCTATCAGACACCAGCAAATAGGGGGTACTAGAAAACAGTTTCACAGAGCTTCCAGCAGGAGACAGAGCAACCGGTAACTGGCGATATACGCTTTCCCACCCCCCACCCTTCTTCACCCCCACTCGGGCTCCTCTGCTTCCCGGGGCCACAATCTCTTGGCCTGGAAGCACTGGCTGCTTGGATTCTACCTGCCCACACTGGCTGACTCCTGAGTGCCATTTGTTGGCTGCTGGTGTTGCTTTTTTCCACTTCTTTTGATTTCTTCCTTACCTCTCACCACCTCCCCCTCCTTTTGCTCAAATACCTGGCTCCGTGCGCCAT
>NW_004443983.1:132655-138113 GCF_000243295.1 Trichechus manatus latirostris | reverse complement strand
GGCCTGACAGACTGGAGAAACCCTGAGAGTATGGCCCCTGTACACCCTTTTAGCTCAGTGGTGAAGCCCCTCCCAAAGTTCACCGTTCAGCCAGGGAGTGGACAGCCTCACAAAACAAAACAGGACTAATGAGGCACAGCAGTCCACGGACAAGGACTAGAAGGCAGGAGGGGACAGGAAAGCTGGTGATAGAGAACCCCAGTTTGAGAAGGGACAGTGTTGACATGTCTTGGGGTTGTTAACCGATGTCATAAAACAATATGTGTACTGACTGTTTAATGAGAAACTATTCTGTAAACCTTCATCTAAAGCACAATAAAAAAATTAAAAAGTAAAAAACAATGGGAAGGTGGAGATCAGAGCAAGTTAGATGAATGTAAGCTCATGTATTTGTTTACACTTAAAATAGACTGCAGAAATGGGTAGGAGCAGTAAGGCAGTAGGAAAGGGCAATAATCTTCGAAGCATGTGAGCGAAGTCTCGGGATAAAGAATTGAGAATCAGAAAAGCATGTGTGGAGCTGGAGAATGGAAGAAGTAAAGAGACATGCCCTGAATAAAGGGAAATGCATATTAGAAAGTGACATGAAATAAGGTTGGGGAGGGGAAAGGTCAGATTGTAGGAAAGTGGCAATGCAATTAAGGGATGTGTAGTTTGAATCAGAAAAGCATGTGTGGAGCTGGAGAATGGAAGAAGTAAAGAGACATGCCCTGAATAAAGGGAAATGCATATTAGAAAGTGACATGAAATAAGGTTGGGGAGGGGAAAGGTCAGATTGTAGGAAAGTGGCAATGCAATTAAGGGATGTGTAGTTTGATATTATGAACATTAGAGATTCTTAGATAAGAGTGAACAGAGGTTAAGTTAGGAAAAGAATCAGACTGGAAAATGAAGTTGAGGCTAGATTGCAAAGGGTGTGGAATGTGTCAGGGCTGATGAGTACATATATTTCACAGTGGTGTACTGTTATATATTTGAAGACGCTGAGTGACCTCACAGCTGGGCTTCGAGTGGCAGTATTTTGTAATATTTAGGAACACAGACACTGTAATCAGACCAACTGAGTTTAAATTCTGGCTTGGCAAATTACTGTGTTTTTACACAAATAACATGCACGTCATACATTATTTTCTCACGTTGTTTTCCTAAATGTAGTCAATTTGATTCCTACGTATTTCATCTGGTGAGGTCCCCGTGTATAGTTGCCATTTAAGCTGTTGAAAAAAGTTATTCACAATGAAGAAGTCAATGATCTTGCAAAATTCCATCATGCTATCTCCAGTGTCATTTCTATCATGGAGGCCATATTTTTCAACTACCAATCCTTCTTTGTTTCCAACTTTTGCATTCCAATCGCCAGTAATTATCAATGTATCTTGATTGCATGTTTGATCAATGTCAAATGGCAGAAGTTGGTAAAAATCTTGTATTTCTTCATCTTTTGCCTTAGTGGTTGCTGCCTAAATTTGCATAGTAGTCATATTAACTGATCTTCCTTGTAGGTGTAGGAATATTATCCTATCACTGACAACATTGTACTTCAGGATAGATACTGAAATGTTCTTTTTGATAAGGAACACAATGCCATTCCTCTTTGATTTGTCATTCCCAGCATAGTAGACCATATGATTATCTGATTCACAATGGCCAATACCAGTCCATTTCAGCTCACTAATGCCTAGGATATGGATCTTTATGCATTCCATTTCTTTTTTGACGATTTCCAATTTCCCTAGATTCATACTTCGCAAATTCCGTATTTCGGTTAGTAATGGATGTTTGCAACTGTTTCTTCTCATTTTGAGTCGTGCCACATCAGCAAATGAAGGTCCCGAAAGTTTGACTCCATCCACATCATTAAGGTCGACTCTACTTTGAGGAGGCAGCTCTTCCCCAGTTGTATTTTGAGTGTCTTCCAACCTGCGTGCTCATCTTCTGGCACTGTATCAGACAATGTTCCACTGCTATTCATAAGGCCAACTTTTTCATAAGTAGATTGTCAGATCCTTCTTCCTAGTCTGTCTTAGTCTGGAAACTCAGCTGAAAATTGTTTTCCAAGGGAGACCCTGCTGGTATTTGAAATATTAGTAGCAAAGCTTCCAGTATCACAGCAATAGGCAAGCCACCACAGTAAGACAAACTGACAGACACGTGTTAATGCTGGGAATGCATAAAAGAAATCTTATCTCCTACTTTAAGTCTCCTACGCCTAAAAATTTCATTCCCAGAATACTGAGAAAACATTGTAATGATAGATTCTGGAGAATGGGTGAGATGTTGGAAGCTTCAAGATGTACAAATGTTATTATTATTATTGTTACCAAAATGGAAGGTAGAAATCCTTATCAGTATGCTTAATGTCACTTGCATCAAATGCCTAGGAAATATTGTTAAATGGATGATTTATGTGAATAAAAAATAGAAGAGGAAGCACTGATCACCAGAGCATAGAAAGGATTGTCTAAAAAGTCACGTATATTTCATCTCCTTTCTTTGACCCGATCAGGAAAACATACATTCAAGTCATTTCTGTAATGTTTCCTTGAAATCTTTGTAGACAAGGTATAGGTACATAGATTTGATATATGGACTACTAGGTAGATCAATAGTTTGTTGACTTATTTTTAATTGCTTTCAAATATTTGATGTGGAATAGAGAAAATTATTGATCTGAAGAATTCCATGGGATAGAATTCAAAGGAGTAGATAAGAAATTAAAACACTGCTCAATTTCAGAGAAACACATATAACACTCAGAGCTGTCTAAAAATGAAACAGGCTACCTAGGGAGTTCATGTTTTCCTAGTGCTCATTATGTTGATCAGGCAAACATATAGGATATGGTATGGATGTTTGTTGTTTTTGACTGCTAAGCATGCATTTCTCCTTATACTCGTCACAAAAACCTAATTTTTCCTTTGAGCAATTAACATCCCTTCATTTGATAAGGTCTTAGAGGGGCTGTTAATAGAATTTTCTTTCTTTCTTGGCCAAAATAACAAGATAGCCTAAATAATCACAATTTTTCTCCCTAGAAGTTGAGTTGCAGAAGGTTAAATTTTATTCATTCCTCCAGAAGAACAGAATAGAGATCGCCCATTAGTTCCTCCAGCCTGATACTTATGAGTTACCCTGGTTTCTGTCCTTCTCTAGGTGTGGCTCTTCTGTATTTATTCTTAGAGATACTTCTCATTCTTTTGAATAAATACATAATATTGCAAAAAAATTATCAGATTTGCTTTCTGATGCTTACAGTAACACAATTCTCTTTCATACATACATGCCGAGATGTACACTGTTGATTGAACTAATTCACTGTTAAAATATCTTCCAGTCCAGAATGTCTATGATTCTTTAATCTAGAAAAATCTTTGCCTCATTTTAGTAAGCAAAAATGATTGGAATTGGAAAAATTTTGGCAGGTTGAATCAGTCATAATTTACCTGTTTTATAGGCATTTGAGGTTTTGATTTGTCTGAAGCATATTCTTTAGTTCCAGCGTCTTGCAGTTGTTCTGGGTTGGATCTGTGACATCCTGATCTGTAAAAATTATCATTGCTGGTGAGTTGAATTTGACTCATAGCAACCCTATAGAACAGAGTAGAACTGCACCATGGGGTTTCCAAAGCTGTAATCTTTAGAGAAACAGACCGCTACACCTTTGTCCCACAGAGTGGCTGGTGTATTCAGTTAGCAGGTGAGTGCTTAAACCATTGCACCACCAGAGCTCCTATACACACACACACACACACACACACACACTTATTTTGTTGATTGTATTAAACACTTCTTATATGTATTATTTTTTTTCCTACCATTATTTTTATTTCCATTTATGGAAGAGATTTATTGGCATCTCCCAGTCTAGGCTTATTTTTTAATTCTCTTAATTAAAAGTACAAAAGTTCTTAATTTGTACAAAGTCCAATTATTAATTTGTTCTTCAGGGATCATGGCTTTGGTGTCATGGCTAAGAAATCTTTGTCTAACCTAAAGGTTTTATCCTCTGTTTTTTTCTAGAAGTTTTATACTTTTACATTTTACAATTAAATCTATAATCCATTTTGGGTTATTTTTGTATATGGTTCATGGTATGGAATAAAGTTCTTTTTTTATTTTTTTGTATTTGACATCCAAATTTTCCAGTACTATTTGTGGAACAGATTATCCTTTCTCCCTTATATTGCCTTTGCACCTTCAATGAAAATCAGTTGTCTACATGTGGGTCTATTTCTGCATACTCTATTCTCTTTTGTTGATCTATTTCTGTTTTTAATGCAAATACAGAGTGTTTTGATTACCGTAATGTTATAAAAAATGCTGAAGTCACATAGAGTTAGTTCTCCACCTTTGTACTTTTCTTTCAAAGTTGTCTTGGGTATCTTAGGTTCTCTGCATTTCCATATGAATTTTAGAATCAATTCTTTTGAATTTCTACCAAAAAGCCTGCTAGGATTTTGATTGAAATTACATTAAATTATTGATTACTTTGGGGAGAATTGGAATCTTAACAACTTTCTGTCTCCCAGCCTGTAAACATGGAATATTAACCTACTTAGATCTTTTTATAGTTCTTCCAGGAATATTTCATAATTTTCAGCATGTAAATCCTGCAACTATTTTGTAAAATTTATACCTAAGTACTTCATTTGTTTGGTGCCATTATAAATGGATTTCTTTTTTAATTTCAAATTCTAATCGTTCATTGCTGATATACAGGAATACCATTGGATTTTGTATATGACCATGTATCTGGAAACCTTGCTAAACTCATGAAATATTCCTAGCATTCTTGTGTTGATCCTTTTAGATTTCTAAAAAGACATTCATGTCACTTAAAAATAGACACAGATTTATGTCTTCAAGTCTGTATTCCTTTTATTATTTTTTCTTGCTTTATTGGACTGTTCAGCACTTCCAGTAAAATGTTGAATAGGAGTGGTGAAAGAAGACATTCTTGCTTTGTTTCTGATCTTGGAGGAAAGCATTTAGTCTCTCACCATTAAGTAGGGGATAAGCTTTAGTTTATCTGTAAATGCCATTTATTAAGAAAAATGTTTTCTATTCCTACTTTGCTGAGAGTTTCTATCATGAAAGGATGTTGAATATTGTTATGTTTTTCTCTATCTATTGAGATGTTCATAAGGCCTTTCTTACTTATACTATTAATATGGTGACATATACTGATTGCCTTTCAAAAGCTGATCCTACCTTACTTACATTCCTGGAATAAACCCCAGCTGGTCATGATGTACTATCATTTTTATGTATTTCTGGATTAAATTTGCTGATATTGTGTTGAGGATTTTTTTTCCGTTTTTTTTTTTTTATTGTACTTCAGGTGAACGCTTACAGAACAAATAGCTTCTCACGAAACAGTAGTACACATATTATTTTATGGCATTGGTTAACAACCCCACAACATGTCAACCCTCTAACTTCTCAACCTTTTTTTTTT
>NW_004443983.1:131386-132555 GCF_000243295.1 Trichechus manatus latirostris | reverse complement strand
TTGTTTTATGACATTGGTTAACAACCCCACAACATATTAACCCTCTTAACTTCTCAACCTTTTTTTTTGGTGAAAATACACATAGCCAAAGATACACCATTTCAAAAATTTCTACATGCACAGTTCAGTGACATTGACTACTCTCTTCCAATGTGCTGTTATTCTCACTTAGATAAAGGCTTACAGAACAAAATAGTTTCTCATTTAACAGTTACTACAAATGTTGCCCTATGACAATGGTTAACAATCTCACAACATAGCAACAATATCCTTACTGAACATTGGGTTCCCTATCACCAGCTTCCTTGTCCCATTCTGGCTTCTGGCCCTTGCCATCAGACTACTGTACCTCGTTAGTCTCATTTGGTTTTACAGGGTGGTCCACTCCCCGGCTGAACGGCGAACCTCAGAGATAACTTCACCACTGAGCTAAAAGGGTGTCTTGGGGCCATACTCTCAGGGTTTCTCCAGTCTCCTTTAGGCCAGTAAATCTGGTCTTTTTTTTGTGAGTTAGAATTATGTTTTACATCCATCTCCAGCTCTGTCCAGAACCCTCTGTTGTGATCCTGGTCAGAGCAGTCAGTGGTGGTAGCCGGGCACCATTTCGCTGTACTGGACTCAGTCCGATGGAGGCCTTGGTAGCTGTGGACCATTAGTCCTTCGGACTAATCTTTTCCTTGTATCCTATTTTCTTCATTCTCGCTTGCTCCCGAAGAGATGAGACCAGTGGAGTATCTTAGATGGCCGCTCACAGGCTTTTAAGACCCCAGATACTACTCATCAAGGTAGAATGTAGAGCATTGTCTCTATAAGCTGCGTCATGACAATTGAGCTTGATGTTTCCTGAGACTATGGTCCTCACAGCCCTCCGCCCAGTAGTTCAGTCCCTCAGGGAGTTTGGACGTGTCTATGGGGCTTTCATGACCTTTCCTTGTACAAGTTGTGCTAGTTTCCTCTGTATTGTGTACTGTCTCACCCTACACCCAAGATACCACTTACCTACTAACTATTTAGTATTTCCCCCCCACCCCTCCCATCCCTGGTAACCAACAAAGATTGTCACATTTTGTGTGGGAACTTTTTCATGGGTTTTTACAATAGAGGCCTCATACAATATTTGTCCTTTTGTGATTGACTTATTTCACTCAGCATAATGTCCTCCAGTTTCA
>NW_004443983.1:116645-124478 GCF_000243295.1 Trichechus manatus latirostris | reverse complement strand
GTGCTTGGCTGAGTTCTTTATCTCTTCATTTGATGTTTTAGGGTTTCAGGATTGTTGTATTCTCTGTTTGGCTTAGTTTTTCGGATCTTTGCTATAGAGGGACGGCATGGTGCTTCTGCCTAGAGCGCCATTTTGCTGGAACTCCTGTGTTGAGGATTTTTGTGTCTATATCCATAATAGACCTATAATAAAATGTCTGTTTCTAGTTTGGGTATTAGAGTAAGGCTGGCTTCATAGAATGAGTTTGGAAATGTTCTCTTTTCTTCTATTTTCCGGCAAAAATTGCGTGGAATTTGTATTATCTTTTCCTTAAAACGTCTGGTAGAATTCACCAGTGAAACCATCTGGGCCTGGAGTTTCTTCTTAAATTTAGCCAGTGACTACTGTTCTCCCTTTGTCAGCACCTTTGGTAAAGATCTCTCACATCTCCCTGAAGCTCCCTGGTGAGGTTCTAAAGGTAAAGCCTGTTAGACTGTTGGGACTCCCTGTATCTGAGCCCCCAGGGGGCTCACACTCTCATGCCAACTCATACTCAACCTTTAGCAATTAGCCCAATCTTTTCGAAGACTGAAAGTGGTATTTGATAGCATCTGTCCCTGTTAAAGCAAGGTCCTATTTCTCCCTGCAGCTGCTGTGTTTAGATTTTAGGATAGTTGTTTGCCCTGCAAATTCAGTTCTCTGATGATTTCAAGAAATGTCTTTAATTTGCAATTTGCCCAGCTATTCTCTCAGTGGGAACAACACTCTTTCCCGCTCTTTACATTTCTGAGCTGAAACCAGAAACCTGATACTATGAATGGTTGATAGTCTTTAATTAGAAAATCACCATGACATCAAAATATGTTTGAATCACATTAATAAAAAAAAGTATTTCATTTGGCTCAAGTATACGTTCTTGCAGAATATTTCTGTGGGGGAATTACTAATTTTTTTTCTTTAAGGAACTCATGTCCATATTCATGTTTGCTAATTTAAACTTTTTAAAATCGCATAGTGGTGAATTTAAGGATACATCTACATATACTTTGTGCTTAAAATACAGAAAATAAAGAATTTAAAGGTTATCTAGCGAATTCAGACAAAGAAATGCACAAAATTTAACTTGTAATTAAATCAAGTATGGTGCTTTTTTTATATTAAGAGGTTGAATAATCTGATTATGTCACATAAATTATATGCCAACTTTGCATGGTTAAAATAGTGCTCATGCTACTTGACCATTAAATAATGTGATATGAAATACCTATATAACATTATGTTGTGTGCTGTTGAGTCAATTCCAACTCATAGCAACACTATAGGATAGAGTAGAACTGCCCCATAGGGTTTACAAGAGCAGCTGGTGGATTCAAACTGCCGACCTTTTGATTAGCAGCCTGAGCTCTTAACAATCTCACCACCAGGGCTCCATATAACAGTATAGAAAAGCCAAACATAAGGCCTTTGAGTTTTTGTTTTCCTGTTGTTGTTTTTCATAACACTATACTCTCAGTTACATTTTGTTAAATCTAATATTTGGAATATTGGAAACACAGAAGATATAGATTTATCACTTAATGGCAGAATCATTCATGATCTTCTTATTGTAAATAGTCCAAAGAAATAACATATTGCTATTAACATTCATATCATCCTACTACCATAACTTTCTTTTATCTTAAAAAAAATGTTTCAGCCAGTTTTGGCTCAAGATTTGAACATAAATTTGGACTATTACAGGTGAGATATAGGAAATGGAGGAAATAATGAAACAGCTCAAGAATTTATAGTCGGTGCAATCTGTGTGTTTATTTTAGATTGTCAAACTGTGTAGTAAAATTCTCATTAAGCTTTCCCTGTTTTTGCACTCAAAGCTGATAAGAATGCCACTGATTTCATCTATAATGCAAAATGATTAATACTAAAGAGCAGAGTTATTTATGTTGTTAAGTTATAAAATTTTATTTTCAAACAGGAAAAGAAGGCAGAAGGAGCTCTGTTTGACATCACCAAAAAAGTGTTTACAGAAAGCAAGCATATGGAGTATTTCTCCTCTTAATATTCTTAATTTGTGGGAAATGAATGGTGGAAAAATACCAGAAAGTATTTCCATGTTGAAATCAAATTTTCTTTTATAAACTTATATAGACTCTTTCTATACTGAGATAAAGAAAAATCATTGGAAAAATTTCCTACCTACCTACCTCCCCTCATCCCATGATAAAATGTACATTAGACCATGTTTGAAGACAGAAAAAATGCATATGAATCTAAATGGGTCATAGTTTGAATCTTGTTTTCATTTATTTTGTTGAGAAGAATCTGGTACCCTTATATAGCAAAGTATTCAACAACATAATTTTGTTTATTTAAATATTTTTGTGGGAGTTTGAAACAAATTAACATTAACTAAGTGGTAAAGAGCTACTTGGAAAAATATATTCAACCTCAAGCCATTTGGTTTTTTGGAAACTTAACACAGGACGCTGATAAAGCAAATTATGTATTCTATCCTGATATGATGTAAGCCTAGTATACAAACTCTGTAGGACTCAAGGCTACCCTTACTTTAAACCTGCTGCCATATTTGGCGTCACTTGGTTTATTTTAGTTCTGTAGTTTAAAACGCGTTTTTGGACTGGTATAGTTTTCCAAGATTTGCCTCTCAGAGTCCACAAAAGCAACAAAATAAGGTAAATATTCTTAATTTGGATTACACCAAATATGACCATACACTCTTTCTCTCTAACCTTTACGTTTCTGACTATTTTTTTTAAAAGAGCCAGATAGAATCAGTAATCCATCACATGGAATTACTAATCTCACTTCACCCTGGAGACATCCCCTTTTTAATGGTGGAGTGAAGATTCTTTAATCTCTCCTGCATTAATATAGACTCACCAGTTAGGCACTTTTTTTTCCCCCTTTCAGTTTACTTATGGATTATTTATTTACATTTTTTTTTTTCCTCAAAATTTTGTGATATTTAACACTGTTGTTGTTAGGTGCCATTGAGGTGGTTCCAACTCATAGTGACCCTATGTACAACAGAAAGAAACACTGCCCCTTCCTGTGCCATCCTCGTGATCATTGTTATGCTTGAGCCCATTGTTGTAGTCACTGTGTTAATCCATCTTTTTGAAGCTTTTCCTCTTTTTCGCTGACCTTCTACTTTACCAAGCGTGATGTCCTTCTCCAGGGAGCAGTCCCTTGTGATAACATGTTCAAAGTACATGAGACAAAGTCTCGCCATCCTTGTTTCTAAGGAGCATTCTGGCTGTTCTTCTTCCAAGACAGATTTGTTCATTCTTTTGGCAGAATATATTCAGTATTCTTCGCCAACACCATAATTCACGTGTCAATTCTTCTTCAGTCTTCATTATTTATTGCCCTTACCTTTTTATATAGGTAGTTCAAGGATTTCCCCTTTCTCTTCAAAATTATGCAATAATACGAAGAAGTGACTTTTCCTAAAGAAGCTTAGAATATTTTAAGGTAAATCTTCTGATCCATGTAGAGAAATTAATGCTAATTCTACAACTCTGCCCTGATTATCAGAGTAATATATCATTAGGGATTTTGTTCTGATAGGAAGACTTTTAAAGGAATTCATTTACAAAGCAGGAAGAGGACCATAGTTAAGAAGAAACTGGCTGTTTCCAGGAAAATACGTTTTCAACTTCTATTGGCCCATTCAACAAGATAAGATCCATGTGAAAGAAGCTATAAATATATTAATTCTCAGATTAGACCTGCAAAACCATTATATGATACAAAGGAATAAATAGTCGTGGAGATATGCAGGGCTGATCAGGGAATGGAAATAACATAAAATAACAGAAAATCTTCCTTTATAACCTGTGAGGTTTTTTTTTTGGGGGGGGGTTTGTTTTTGCTGTTCTGTTTTTTTCAGGGGGAGATGGGAAAGTTAAGAGTGAAAAAGAGGTTTTATGCTCTTAGACATTAGAAACATTGTCCCATCTTGTTTTTCTTGGCACTGAGTGGGCTTGTCTGTGCTTAGATCAAGCTGATTTGGTGAATTCCGGGGGAAAAAAAACTTCAGAAATTTCCGATTAGATCAGAAATAATATCCACTTGTGAGACCAACAATTAGCAATGTGTACCTTCCCAGGCTGAGTTACAGGTCGGATGGAACGGATTGAGCTATCCAAAGTCATGAATATGTGATTTTTCTTATACATAGTTCAGAGGTTTAAAGAATGGTTTTCATTTATAAATTTTTGCTTATTTGTGGCTTTTATAAGTCAGCTTAGCTCAAGGAGGGAAAATACTCATTATACAGATAGTTTAGCTAAAAGTAGTCAGTGGAAAGTAGCAGGTAGAAAATGAGGGAAAACGGAAAGAGAAAATGCTAATAATAGGTTACTATATATTTTCTCAGAAAGAGAGCGAACTGGCAAAAGTGCTGCTGAAAGAATAGAGCACACCATGTTAGACTTTGTCCCTTTCATTCAGTGAGTTATAAAGCTATAGCAAGAAAACATTGTGGAGACTGTTGTATACACACTAAGGACTTGGTTTTATCTTTCCATGACTAAATGAGGAAATATTAGAAGTTCTGAACAGAGGAGTGTTGAGATAAAAGAGCATTTTTAGGAGGTCAATCTGGTATGCAGGTTGGATTTGCAGGTGATTAAGCCCAAGAATTTCAAGGAAAAAAAAAAAAAAAGAATCAAATGCTCTAGAGTCCAGGAGCATATAGAATACAAAATGACCTTTGAAACTGACAACTAAACAGACAGTCATCATTGAAAGTACAGCGACAGGGTTGGAAGGAAGGCCACGGGAGATTAAAACTTTCCTTATAGACTGTAAGTAATAAATTCATATTAAGTAGGAGAAGGAACAGGTCCATACCTGAGGAAGAACAAGAAGAAAAATGCTTGATGTCACCGTTTGTTGAGGCAGGTCCAGAAAGGCATCAACTTTGCTTCAATGAATTTAGAAAGTGGTGATTAAATAGTGGAGTCCTAGAAACTTGATAAAAAGTTGCAGGAGAAATTATATATTATTTTTAAAATTCCACTTGCTTTTGAATTCAGATTAGCATGATGATGGTGATGATGATGAGGATGGTAATGAGGATGCGCTAGGAAATATTTATGCGATATTTACTATATGCCAATCACTGTGCCAACTACTTTCATATGCATTGTTTATTTAATTCTCACAACTGTGATATGAGTTGTGTACTATTATTATTCTCATTTA
Organism: Trichechus manatus latirostris; assembly: GCF_000243295.1. Classification (NCBI taxonomy): domain Eukaryota; kingdom Metazoa; phylum Chordata; class Mammalia; order Sirenia; family Trichechidae; genus Trichechus; species Trichechus manatus. The sequence continues at coordinate 119,267 of NW_004443983.1, read as the reverse complement.
AATAGAAAGTTAATTATATGCTCTCTGATATACTTTGAAGTTTATGTTTATTAACCAAAATGGTTTTAGAAATATTCTTATATTTTAGTCTCCTTGACATTAGTGAAACTTCAGAAAAATGCAATAAAGCTGTCTTTCTCAGCAGAGAAATAATGTGTCTTTAATCTTAATTTATTACTAACTCTATACCACTGGCTAATAAAAAGATTACTGGCAGGTTCAAATTATACAAGGAATCGAAACAGAACCTATTGCTTCAGTAATCAGAAGACATGAAATATAAAGAAAAGTAAAAATATTTTAAACGGTAATACTGTAGAAGATTGGGACTTGAAAATCATAGATGGTACATTCTGGAGAGAAAATGTTTAGGTTCAAATCTTGGTTCTGCCACTTACTAGCTGCATTATTTTGGGCAACTTTCTTGATCTCTTTAACCCTCAGTTTTCCAACTTGTCAGATGGTGATAATAGGCATTAAAAGAAGTAGAATATAAGGCAGATAGCATGGCATTGGCCTTCAATAAACATTGCTATTGAATTTGTATCAGTCTTATCATTTTTAAAGTTTTAAACAGGTAGAAAGAAACCAAAATAGAGGAATTACGTTTTCATAACAATGGTTCATTGAGGGCTATCTCTGCCTTTGTTAATTTCCTGTTTTCCATATTTTCTTCCAACCATTTACAATAAACCCCTGTCCACTAGACTATTCTAAGCATGTATCTTTCCCAACCAGAAGAGCTGAAGGCAAGTTGTTAATTCTAGCAATTAATTAGCGAATTTTAGGTAAAATCAGTTCAATTTCAATTTGCTTACAGTTGATTACAATTAAAAAATGTTTGGATAGAGAAAGTTGGCCATGGGTGAAAATTGGACCTACAAACTCTTCTCTTTTGCCATATAGTAAAAGAAATAATAGTGTTTGGAATTAAGAACTTAACCATTTTAATACATTTTTTGGTTATCATTGTATGATAACCTTTGACGTGAATATCCTTAAAATATAAGACCATGATATTTTTCATTTAAGATTAAATAATAAAATAATTATTTTAGAATGATACCAGATAAATTAAGACCATAGGCTTAGGAAGGTTGTTGGCTCTAACTAATTGCAAACGTAAGCCTTTAACTGCTTTGATTTTGAGAAATTTTAATGTATCATATACACAGAATGACAATTATTTTTATAGTCTCTGGAATTAAATAGGAAAAAGAGAACTATAATTTTCATCTTCATAATCATTCTATTAAGCTTTTGACAACTGCATTAGAGTAAACATTAATCATTTACCTAAGAATTACTGGATAAATAGATAAGGAGTATTTAAAATGTAAAACTATATTTTAATGTGTCTACTTTTTTGGTAACCTATGTCAAAATTTTTAAGCAAACATGCATTAATTGTTGTCTTAGTACTGTTTAGTACTGTGTGTATTTGTAATTATGCATGTTGTAGTTGTTGCTAGGTGTCCTCCAGTCTGTTCTGACACATAGCTACCCTGTATACAATAGAATGAAAAACTGCCCGGTCCTGCGCCATCCTCACAATCATTGCTATGCCTGAGCCTATCGTTACAGCCACTGTGTCAACCCATCTTGTTGAGGGTCTTCCTCTCTTTTGCTGACCCTCCACTTTACCAAGCTTGATGTCTTTTCCCAGGGACTGGTCTCAGTGTCCTCGCTTCCAAGGATCACCCTGGCTGGATGACACCTAACAACAACAACAGCCTTTTTTAACTCTTATTTTCTTATTGTTGAGTTTTAAGAGTTTTTTGTATATTTTGAATGCAAGTCCTTTATGATACATGTGTTTTGGTAATACTTTTAAATAACTCTAAAATTATAGGAGTGCTATGAATTGCGTCTACGGGCTCAAACATAGCAACGATTGTTGAGGATGGTGCAGGACTGGGCAGTGTTTCCTTCTGTGGTACATAGGCTCACAATGGTTGGGAACCCACTCAAAGGTACCTAAGAACATGAATTGCAATGTATTTTATAAAGGAAGTTTTAAGAAATAATGCTGTAAAAATCAATGGACAACTCTTCAATACTGTAATTTCTATTTGAATTAACAAGAATGTCTATAAAGGAAATATACTCAAAACCATATCACTGAAATAAATGTAATTTTTTATGCTAAGTAAAAACCAAGTTTCCATTTTTTCTATATCTTTGATCATGCTCTACAAAAGAAGGAAAATAACATTCCAATTCCTTTAAGAAATAGTAAGCAAAAGCTGAGAAAAGTAAAATAAATTCAGAGCAATGGAGCATGTGGCATAGAGCCCAGCAATAGTAAGCTTTTAAAAATATTTGTTCTTATTATTATTTTGACTTAGTAAGAATATCAATATTCATATGACAATATCAAACTTTGAGAACATAGAAAAATTGGCCTAATACACTTTATAATAAATACAAACAATTTTCATTAGTTTTGCATCATGTTTCCAATTAAGTGTTATTTACCTCCATGCATAATTGATCTGTATAGTCATTCCATCCTTTTTTTTTTTTTTAATATTTTATTGTACTTCAGGTGAAGGCTTACAGAACAGATAGTTTCTCATGTAACAGTAACACACATGCTGTTTTATGACATTGGTTAACAAC
>NW_004443983.1:104825-116545 GCF_000243295.1 Trichechus manatus latirostris | reverse complement strand
GGTTTCAGGATTGTTGATTCTCTGTTTGGCTTAGTTTTTTGGATCTTTGTTGTGGAGGGACGGCGTGGTGCTTCTGCCTAGACCGCCATCTTGCCGGAGTCTCCTCCATCCTCTTTTGATGTTTCCTGTGTTGTTCAAGATTTTGCCCATAGAAACTTTCAATATTGCAACTTGAGGCTTAAATTTTTTCTTCAGTTCTTTCAGCTTGAGTAATTCTGAGTATGTTCTTCCCTTTTGATTTTCTTCAGCTTCACCCTAAACTTGCATAAGGGCAACTGATGGTCTGTTCTGCAGTTGGTCCGTAGGCTTGTTCTGGCTGATTGTATTGAGCTTCTCCATCTTCTCTTTTCACAGATGTGGTTGATTTGATTCATGTGTAAGTGTGTATTCATCATTTATGTTGTTGAAAAATGTTATTTCCAAGGAATAAGTCATTGATCTTGCAGAATTCTATCAAGTGATCTCCGGCATCTTTTCTATCACTAAGGATGTATTTTCCAACTATTGATCCTTCTTTGTTTCCAACTTTCACTTTCCAATCACCAGAGGCGGTCTTTGAACAGAACAAGGGTATACCATGTGGTTTAAAATGGAAAGAGGTGTGTGTCAGGGTTGTATCCTTCCACCATACTCAGTCAATTTGTATGCTGAGAAAACAGTCTAAGAGGCTGGATTATATGAAGAAGAATGTGGCATCAGGATTTGAGGAAGACTCATTAACACCTGCAATATGCATGTGACACAACTTTGCTTACCAAAAGTGAAGAGGTCTTGAACTATTTACTAATGATGATCAAAGACTATAGCCTTTGGTATGGATTACACCTCAACATAAAGAAAACAAACATCCTCACAACTGGACCAATAAGCAATATCATAATAAATGGAGAGAATTTTGAAGTTGTCAAGGATTTCATTTTACTTGGATCCACTATCAACACCGATGGAAACAGCAGTCAAGAAATCAAACGGCACATTGCATTGGGCAAATCTGCTGCCAAAGACCTCTTTTAAATGTTAAAAAGCAAAGATGTCACCTTGAAGACTAAGTCATGGTATTTTCCATTGCCCCATATGCGTGTGAAAGCTGATAATGAATAAATGAAGACCAAAAAAGAATGATGCCTTTGAACCGTGGTGCTGGTGAAGAGTATTGAATATACCAAGGACTGCCAGAAGAAGGAACACAACTGTCTTGAAAGTACAGCCAAAGTGCTCATTAGAAGCAAGTATGGTATGACTTCATCTCGCTTACTTTGGACATGTTATAAGGGGGGGACCAGTCCCTGGAGAAGGGCATCATGCTTAGTAGATGGTCAGTGAAAAAGAGGAAGACCCTCGACAAGATGGATTGACACAGTCACTGCAACGATGGGATCCAAGATAGCAATGATTGTGGGGATAGCACAGTACCAGGCAGCATTTCATTCTATTATGTATAAGTTTGCTAGGAGTTGGAACTGACTCAACAGCACCTGACAACAACAACCTGGTAGTAGCCAGGTTTCTCAATGTTGGAGTGGTAATTTACAGATAAGCAAAGGAAGGAGGCTAAAATTATCCATGTGATAATGGATTAGATTTGGATGTATCAGTATGAACTCACGTTTAGCTTCATATAGGTACATATACATATACAAATACATATACATATACAAATAGCTATATCTGTTGCTGTCGAGTTGATTTCGACCCATAGCGACCCTATAGGACTGAGTAGAGCTGCCCCATGGGCTTTCCAAGGAGCAGCTGATGGATTCAAACTGCTGACCTTTTGGTTAGCAGTTGAGCTCTTAATCACTGCACCACCAGGGCTCCATACATATGTGTATATGCACATTTAAAATACACACACATATTTTTTTGCTCTGTCAGCTGAAAGGACCTAAAAAGGATACCCCAGTAACAATGAGCACACGTAGCACCAAGACTTTGGTTTCTAATACCAGTCTCCAACAAAAGGAACCATGGCTCCTTGGAGAATGGCTTACTAAAGGACTGGGACAGGAAATATAAAAATGCACCTGGAGCCTTGTGTAGTGCCAGAAGATAAGGAAGGAACAAAAAACACATACATCAGGATACGTCAAAGGAACATAGGATTCAACTGAAAGAACTCCCAATGGCCAGAGCTGGAACAATTTGAGCAATAAAATGAAATAATATTGTGTTATAACCCAAATAGTAAAATAAATATTCATGAGTCCATACTGATGTAAACAAATGTGTGAAAAAAATGAATAAATGGGGAAGAGGCAAACTCCCCTACAGAAAAATTCCAAATAATTTATGTCGATATTGTGCCTTTCAAGGAGAAGGGAGCATAACTTCTTATATGTGGACTCTGCACAGTGACTTCCTTCCCAAGGGTACAGTATGGAAAGCGGGAAAAAAGAAGAGTGACTTTACAGTGAAGAAAACTGACAAACACTACTTCAGTCAGGGAATCAGAGTCAATATCAACAGTGATAAATTGTGTTGATTATATGTACTCTTGATATGATGTGATGAAAATGGCCCTCTACTTCTGTGGTCTTCCATGCCAAAATCTACAAAAAGGGCTTTCAAAACTAGATGTAGAAACGGGACTGTTTGTTATAGGAAAAATATAGTAATGAAAATTTAAAAAAATCCTGTATTGATTAATTAATCAAGGAAACAGTTACTTTTGTTTTAGTTTGACCACTGAAAAATGCAAAGAAGTACATATATTTTTAGAAACTATAATAACACATATTTTTATTATATGTAGAAGTAAATGTCCCTTGCCTATTAAAATCATCCCACCAAGGACAGATTACCCAGTAAATGTGGTAAGCACATACTTAGGGCATCAACAAAACAGGGGCACCAGGGGTCCAAAGCAAAGACCCATAGATGCTAAGCAGACAGGACACAAGGAAAAGCGAGCACCACAGTGGAAGGGAACTGGTGAGGCACAAAATGAAATTGATAGCACTTCATAAATTTTGTATATGACAGCAATTATATTTTCCTTTTTATTATGGACTGATTGGGTAAAACCTACCGTTCAGTTCTGTCCTATCCATCAAATAAGAACGTGCATGCTAGTGACACTATAATCCCGTGACTCTTGATGTATCTGGTGCTGTGCAAACTGAACCAAAATGTATCTTCAGATTGAGCATACCTTTGTATTTGTATCATGATCTTTGCAATCACTCTGTGAAGATGCAACATTAAAAGGTGGAAGTGAGTGTTCAAGTTTTTAAGTATTATTTTAAGACAAAAAAACATTTGTGGAGATCTGCAAAGGGCCCACCAACAAACATCGTAGAACAAACAAATGAAATTATTTTCAACTGCCTTGTAAGCACTATTTCTTTTGACTGTCTCAGACCTAAAGAACAAAATTACATGTTCCAAATCAAAATTTTTTACTTACTAATTTTCAAATATAAATTTTTGTGTTAAAGTTCAAATTTGAATGTGAATTTTATTTTATAAATTTTACTTGTTTTATAAATTTTATTTATTTTCAGTTATTCAAATTTATTTGCTATGGTAGAACCAAATTTAAAATCTTACATAATTTTATATCCAGATAAAGTGAAATGGCAACAACTAAGGGGAGTGCAAAAACAAAAGCTCGAAGAAGATAAAAAGAAAAGGATTGGTGAATCCCTAAAGATAATTCCAAAATTAACTTCCTGTTTAAAATGTAATGAATCAGAAGAGACTTCCATTGAACACCCTACTTTAATGGGTGAAAACTGTTCTACCAGTACAGCTAGTGCTGAAATTACTAATAGCAATACAAATATAACAGAATTTGTTCCACATTCTGCATCCATTCCTTATTGAAGCAAAAATAATAGTAATGGTGTAGAAAGTGAAACTATTTTAGAATTTGAAATTGTGGCATCTGAAGACCCCATAAATAACATAAATACAGATCCTGCTTTGTGGAATAATTCTTCTTCCAATGATGTAAATTATTGGATTGAAAGAAGGCAAAGTGATTGTCAGCATCACAGTGGACCATTTGAAAATTCGTGTCAAAAATTTATGGACGGTAAACAAACAAGGGTATGTAACCAGAATATATTTCTAGGGTGAAAAACTAGAGATGAAAATTATAAGAGGGAGTGGCTACTGTATTCTCCATCAGTCAGATCTGTATATTGTTTTGTTTGCAAACTATTCAGTCCTAAATCATTTAATTCTTGATTTGCTGTGGATGGATTTAACAATTGGTGCAACTCTAATATGACTGATAAACATGAAAACAGTTCAATTCACAGAGATTGTATGTTGTCATATTTAAACCAAAGACATGGTTTTAGCTTAAATCATGAACTGGAAACAGAAATTAATGAAGAACTTCAGTACTGGAAAGACATTTTGCAATGCATTGTTGCTGTCATTGAAACAATTGCTGAACATGGATTATCTTTTCGAGGAAGAAATGAAGTGTTTGGATCCCCACAAAATGGAAATTTTTCAGGTCTACTTGAACTTATTGCTCATTTGATCCATTTTTAGCAGGTCACATTTCAAAATAGGGTAACATAGGAAAGGGCAACCCATCGTATATATCTAAAACAACATGTGAAGCATTAATAAACATAATAGTGATAAAGTTCAATCAACTATTTTCAGTGAAACAAGTATATCTCAATATTTCAGGTTGTATGTAGATTCTACCCCGATCTTTCTCAAACAGATCAGCTAAGTATTGTTTTAAGATACCTGTCTCTAACAGATGGAAAACCTGTCAAGTGATTTATCACATTTTCTAGCTTAAAAAGTCACACAAGTGAAGAAACTGCAGATCAAGTACTTCACTGTTTATGTGAAGTTTGCAAAACTGATTTTTCTAAGTACAGAGGCAGTCCTATGATAATGCTGCCAATATATCAGGACATTATAAAGGCATGCAGCAGAAAATTTTAGAATGTAATGAACATGCCATTTTCATACCATGTGCTGCACATTCAATTAATCTTGTAGGATGTAAAGCAGTAAAGTGTTGTCTGGAAGCAGTTGATTTTTTTCTACTGTTCAGTTGCTCTACACATTTTTTGCTGCCTTTACTCACTGATGGGCAGTTCTTAAAACATATTTAGGCAATAATCAAGTATTAAAATGTCTTTCTAATACACGTTGTGTAGTGTATGCTGTAGCAACAATTGCAATGCTGGAATTGTACACTCAGATTCTAGATGCCTCAGAAAATATTGTTTAAGACCAGACACGAAAAGGAGACACCAAAAGAGAAGTTGAAAACGTCTTCAGTGAAATGCAAACACTAGAGTACATATTTATGTTGGTTATGTGGAATAATATATTACAGCATTTTCATCCAACGAGTCAAGCTCTCCAAGATTCAGAAGGAAATTTAAAGACATGCATAGATCTCTGTGAATCATTAGCAGGGTATTTAGATAACTTAAGAGAAGATTTTGAAAATTTTGAAAACACGACAATACAAATACTGGCGAATACTGCTTATCAAGCTGTTCACCATCACAGAAGCATTAGAAAGAAACAAGTAAATGACAGAAGTTCTCCAGAAATATCATTGAGTGGCAGAGATCAATTCTGCATAACCACATAATATACCACTATTGACATACTTGAATCTTGCATGAAAAGAAGGGCAAAATTGTATGAAGCTCTTTCAAATAGATTAGCTTCTTAAACAATGTGGATATACCTGATGAAGAATGCAGTAGTGCAGGCTTACCCCGATGACTTAAATATAAACCTTTATGGAGAAGTGCAACAATTTCATTCTTACATGAGAACTGTCTTAGTCATCTAGTGCTGCCATAACAGAAATACCACAAGTGGTTGGTTTTAACAAAGAGAAGTTTATTTCCTTACAGTAAAGGTGTCAGCTCCAGGGGAAGGCTCTCTCTCTCTTGGCCTTCTCATCAGTGTTCCCCCAGACTAGGAGCTTCTCGGTGCAGGGACCCCGGTCCAAAGGACCCGCTCTGCTCCTGGCACTGCTTTCTTGATGGTATGAGGTCCCCCTGTCTCACTGCTCACTTCTGTCTTTTATATCTCAAGAGATTGCCTCAGGACACAATCCAGTCTTGTAGATTAGGTCCTGCCTTACTAACACAACTGTCACCCATTCTCCCTCACTAACATCATAGAGGCAAGTTTACAACATACAGGAAAATCACACAGTACCAGGAATCATGGCCTAGCCAAATTGATACACACATTTTTGGGGGGACATAATTCAAACCATGACAAGAACTAAGTTTACAGATTCAAGAATGACAAATTTTACTCTTGTAGGCATGGACGATTCCATAATAGAAGATAAAATACAATACGTATTTCTCAAGTGTTGAAATTGCTTTATGCATATTTCTAACTTTAACGATCACAAACTGCACTACAGAATACTCATTTTCATCCCTAAAGAGACTCGAAAACTGTCAACATACAACAATGATTAAAAAAAGATTTGATTCATTATCCTTATTGTGTATGGAAGTAGATATTGTTCATCAGCTTAAGTGTGATGAAATCATTGAAGAATATGTAATAGCAAGAAATGATTTTAATTATATCATGTTAGAGATGAAAGATCTATCTAATAGTAATATGGTAATTTGTTGTATTATTTGTTTTGATAATTAAATTTTCTTTTATTACATCTTTTCATTTGTTCATTTATAGTTATGGTGTTTATTACAAATCAAACATCAAAACTGCAGTATGAGTCATTTAAAGCAAAACTGGTGAAAGTCAGTTTTTCTTGTGGGAGATCAGCAGAGTATTACATTGATTGTTGAAACAACTAAGTTCACTGACTCATTTTCTTTGCTGTAGAATATTCTTTTTGTAGAAAGTTTATACAGTAAAAATCTTAGTGCCCTGCATCCTCTAAAAATTTTATAGTCCCGTTCATCATCACATTTCACTAAAATGGCATATACCACTTTTGTGTTCAATCGCTAATATGGTTGCATTTAAAAAGAAGTTACATCATGGATAGCTAAGACACACACACACATATAATACATATATATATATAACTTACATTCCCTGTTCGAATGCATGAGTAAGCAAAGGAAGGAGCACCACAGATTATCACGTGTTTAGGGCCCTCATGTGCCATAATCCAGTCCTGCCCATTGCCTGTTGACACCAAGAAAATAACATAATTAATTTTAACACTTCTTGCCAGCCATGGGTAATTGTATTTAAAGATTGTCTTTTGAAATCTAAATTCATTAACTTTTCTCATCACATGAGAAAGTAAAATATGTAACCAAATTTGTATCGTCTACTAGGATGCCAGGGCCCTGGCCACTTACCTGCTTGAGGAATGATCCAACTGCGGCGGACTGCAGAATCGACCAACTCCCCCTTCCACACCTGACAGACACACACTCTTCACCTTTTCACCAGGAGTTTGTTTCCTATGAGAAGGTTTCCTCCACTTTATGAAATCTGGCATATTTCAGTTCAGAACACATTTGTTCTAGTTACGACTAGACCAAGAATTGAAAGAAGGAAGACAAAAAATAGATAATAAAAAATATGGTTCTAAAATAATATAAGAAACCTTTAAAGTACAAATAATAACCTGTAAACCCTTGCATGGCCATTTACTTAAGCAAATAATCTGGGAAATATTTTCCCATAGAAATCACACATGGCTCTACTAATATTTGAAGAGTGAAAATGTAACCAAATGGACTTAAATGAAATTGAACACATCTTTGTCTGTCTTTGATGATTCAAATGTCCCTGGAAAGACCTTACATGTATAAATAAGAATTGTGGATTTTGGACTGTCACAATGGTGAAAGGCTGTTTTAAATAGATCCACTTAAGCAGATTCCATTATATAAACTGTGAGAAAATTCTAACTCTGGGGGAATTTTTTAGAGTTCCGTCTTTTCATCTTTATTTTCACTTACGAAACAATTTTTTTTTTCTAAAAATATTTGGCTCTGAACAAGTCTATTTTAATAAAGAAATAAATTTTTACTTTTTTATGAAACTCCAGCTTTTACCCATTAAAAAACTTTTATTGAAATGCAATATGTGTATACATCTATCATCAGTTTACATTGCAAAGAATTTTCTCAAACTAAACACACTGTGTAACCAGCACTGAGATCCAGAGATTGATCATTACCAGCACTTCCTAAGCCTCCCTATGCTCCGTCGCAGTCACTGCCTCTTATGCTGAAGGCAGCTACTTCCCTGATTTCTAATGCCACCGATTAGTTTGGTCTGTTTTTGTACTTTATATATACAGTAAGAGAAGTACATATTCTTTTATGAGTAACTTTTTAAAATTGACATTAGGTTTATGAGATTCATCCATATTTGTTGCCCGCAGTTTTTGATTGTTTATTCTCTGCTATATAGTACCATTGTGCAAATGTACCACTATCCATTTCATTGTTGATAGTCATTGTTTATAGTGTAGAGTCCAATTTTTGGCTATTATAAGCAGTGGTGCTATGGACGTTCTAGTGCGTGTACTTTGCTAAACATTTCTATGTTTTAAGTATACACCTAAGAGTGGAACTGACGAATTTTAAGGTGTTCATATGTTTAGTTTTAATATATACTTTGTAATAGTTTTCCAAAATATTTATACATATCTACACTTACACCTGCAATATATGAGAGTTCTGGTTGCACAAAATCCTTCCTGAAACTTAGCTTTATCTGCCTTTTGTTTTATGTATTCTGATAGATATGTAGTGGTATCATGTTGTGTTTCTTTCTTTCTTTATAGAACATTTTATTGTGACTTAGGTGAAAGTTTACATAGAAAATTAGTTTTCCAATCAATGATTATTACACAAATTGTTCTGTGACATTGCTCACAATCCCCTCAACGTCTCAGCACTCTCCCCATTTCCTCCCTCGGTTCCTCAGTTTCCCTGTCCCTCCCTGCCTTCTCATCTTTGATTTTGGAGTTGTGTTGACATTTGGTGTCTTACAATTTATTATTCAGAGAAGCACATTCTTTGCAGGTATTATTGTTTATTTTATAGCCCAGTCTATTATTTGGCTGAAAGGTGGCCTCCAAGAGTGTCTTCAGTTTCAAGTTAGAAGGTTGTTTCTTTCAGACCAGTAAGTCTGGCCTTTTTGTTATTCTAATTTGAATTTGCATTTTGTTCTACATTTTTTACCCATTGTAAGGGGAAGCTTCTGTTGTGATCCTGGTCAGAGAGGTTGGTAGTGGTAGCTGAGCACCATCTAGTTCTTTGGGTCTCAGGTTAGTGGAAGCTGTGATTCATGTGGACAATTAGTAAAATTAGTCCTTGAGTCTTTGGTTTTCTTTGTTCTCCTTTGTTCTAGGTGGGAAGAGACCAATAATTGCTTCTCAGATGGCCCCTTGGAAGCCTTTAAGACCCCTAGATGCTACTCACCAGGCTAGGATGTAGAACATTAACTTTATGAACTGTGTTTTGCCGGTGGATCTAGATGTCCCATGAGACTACGATCCCTAGCCTTCAAGTCCAGTAGTTCAGTCCTAATGTCTAAGTAGTTTCTATAACTGTGCCCCCAATGTGTTCTATTACATATATGAGTATACATGCAGCATTTACAAATATGTATTTAGAAACATCCACAACCATATCTATGTATGCATGCAAGTGCACTCCTGTAAGACCTTCCTCACCTATTTAGCATACGTTGTAGTCTATGTTATCTGTGCACAAATTATTGTTTGCTATTACTGTTGTTGCAGGACTGTATATGTTATAGCATTTACTGTCAAAACACCAAAACCAAACCTGTTGCTGTCGAGTTGATTCTGACTCATAGAGACCCTATAGGACAGAGTAGAACTGCCCCATAGGGTTTCCAAGGAGCTGCTAGTGGATTCAAACTGCTGACCTTTTGGTTAGCAGCCATAGCTCGCTATAGCTCTTAACCACTGCACTACCAGGAGCATTTACCACAGTTGCCCTTTATTTCTGCATACCTCTCAGTGTTTTCCTTTGCCTTGGTCATGTTGTGCTGACTTCCTCCATGTTTTATGTTGCTTGTCCCTTCACCAGAATTAACACTTGTCTACTATCTAATAATTCTCCCTCTCTCCCCCTCCTATGTCTGGTAACCACCAAAGAATGTTTCTTTCTGTGTGTTAAACTATTTTTGACTTTCTATAATAGTGGTGTCATACAATATTTGTCTTTTTGTGATTGACTCATTTTACTTAGCATAACGCCCTCCAGATTCATCCATGTTGTGAGATGTTCCACGGATTCATCATTATTCTTTATTGTTGCATAGTCCTTTGTGTGTATGTACCACAGTTTATTTATCCATTCATCCATTGATGGGCATTTAGGTTGCTTCTATCTTTTTGATATTCTGAATAATGCTGCAGTGAACATGGGTGTGCGTATGTCTATTTGTGTTATGGCTCTTATTTCTCTAAGATATATACCTAGGAGTGGGATTGCTGGATCATATGATAATTCTATTTCTAGCTTTTTAAGGAAACACCATACGATTTTCTGTATTGATTGTACCATTTTACATTCCCACCAGCAGTGTATGAGTTCCAGTCTTCCCACAACCTCTCCAGCATTTGTTGTTTTCTGTTTTTTTGATCAGTGCCATTATTGCCAGGGTTAGATAGTATCTCATTGTTGTTTTGATGTGCATCTTTCTAATGGCTAATGAACGTGAGCATCGCTTCATGTGTTTGTTAGTAACCTGAATGTCTTGTTTAATGAAGTGTCTGTTAATGTGCTTTGCCCATTTTTAAATCAGATCGTTTGTCTTTTAGGTATTGATGTCTTGAAGTTTTCTATAAATTTTAGAGACTAGAACCTTGACAGATATGTCATGGCCAATTGTTTTTCCCAACCTGTAGGTTTCCTTTTTACTGTTTTGCCAAATCTTGATGAGTATAAATGTTTAATTTTTAGGAGATCCCAGTTATCTAGTTTATCTTCTGGTATTTGTGCATTTTTAGTTAGGTTTGGTGTTCTATTTATGCCATATATTAGGGTAGCTAATGTGTCCCAGGTGGTATAGTGGTTAAGAGCTTGGCTGTTAACCGAAAGGTCAGCAGTTTGAATCCACCAGGCACTCCTTGAAAACCCTATGTGGAGTTCTACTCTGTCCTATAGGGTTGCTATGAGTTGGAATTGACTTGATAGCAATGGGTTTGTTTTAGTGTTGTCCCTATTTTTTCTTCCATGATCTTTATAGTTTTAGGTTTTACATTTAGATCGCTGATCCATTTTGAATTAGTTTTTGTGTATGGTGTGCGGTATGGCTCTTGTTTCATTTTTCTGCAAATGAATATCCAGTTTTGCTAGTACCATTTGTTAAAGAGTCTGTCTTTTCCCAATTTAATGGACTTTGACCTTTTGTCGAAGATCAGTTATCCATAGATGGATGGATTTTGTTTTGCTACTGTGGTTATATAGTAGGTTCTGAGATCAGGGAGTGTGAGGACTCTTCTTCAATAATTCTTTGCTATCTAGACCCCCTTTCCTTTCCATATAAAAACTTTCAGTGATTAGTTATTCCATCTCCTTAAAGAATGTTGCTGGAATTTGGATTGGGATTGCATTATATTAATAGATTGCTTTGGGTAGCGTTGACATTTTCACAATGTTAAATCTTCCTATCTGTGATGGTTAAGATTGTGTGTCAACTTGGCTGGGCCATGATTCTCAGTGTTTTAATGTAATCACTCCCATGATTGAATATACTGTGAGTAGCCAATCAGATGAAAGGGA